>NC_079392.1:2329298-2451798 GCF_029220125.1 Pseudoliparis swirei | reverse complement strand
TAATCCCTCACTCAGACTACAGAAGTGTCAGTAATACGATCCCATCATGGAGGCCAGATCCAACACGATAATGTAAAGGTTGTGTGGTTCAGTTCAAACATATTCATGTCTGGTGTTTGTGTCTCTCAGGACTCCTCTGTCTCTCTTCCAGCTGAAGGTGGACGTCAACCAACCGTCACCCTCAGCAGACCACTGAACAAGTACAATCAGTGCTCATTTTTCATCTTCATAACGATTAGACGATTATATTTTTGTTTTGTGTTTTGCCAAACATAGCTTAAATGACCACAAAGATATTTTATCGTACAAAAAAATCCAACATGGCAAAACGTGTCATGTCAGTTGGCAACCATCAGTAACAAATACCAACATATATCTTCACTCTAAATAATCCAACTAAAGCAATGCATCATTTCTATTTACAAGATTTTCATTGACAAAAATAGAAAATAGGAGAGGAAGTAACAGAACCCGGCAGTATATGAAATGATGCTTTTGTACCGAACTCCTAACTGGATGGAGAACATTGAAACAAAACCAAAGAACAGACGACATGGAGGAGGACGTCTCCTCAGCAGCATGAATGACGTCCTCTGGAGGCTGAGGACAGGAGACATGAGCCGGCACCTCGTCCACCAGCTCCTGGAGTCCGTCTGGAAGCTCCTCGCCTCCCAGCAGCCGGACAAAGGGCTCGGCCTTCTGGACTCGTTGAACGTGGCATGTCGGGTCCAACCGGTAGAAGGAATCAAACGGAGACTTTCATCGTAACGTTCATCTTTGGGCCGACGGGCTTTCTGGAAGAACAGCTCCCGTCTCACATCTAAAAAACAGAAGAAATAAACCGGAGCATGACGACCACAATAATGTGTATTTGACATGAATACAGAAAGGGCACTTTTCTCATCCAGGGCAAAGGGGCACGTGCTTGAGCACCACTAGGGCTCTACCTGTGCACGTGCCTGCACACACATATATATATATATTATATATATATATATATATAAACATGTATTTAAAGTCAAAAGGTAACTATTTACAATTTGTTCTGACAAGTAATAAATAAATAAATAAATAAAGTGTATATTATATATATGTATTTAAAGTCAAAAGGTAACTATTTACAATTTGTTCTGACAAGTAATACATAAATAAATAAAGTTAGACCCCACAGGACCCCCCAGGACCCCGGTCCATTAGGACCAAGACCTCACCCCATAGGACTCCCCAGGACACCCCATCCTGCTCCTCCTGCTCCTCCTGCTGCTCGGCTCTCGGGGGGCCCGGCTCGTCAGCTCGTCCTCCGGACTGATCCGAGACATGCTGCGGGGGGAAACGAAACGTAACTCACCCAGTTATGGAAAACGAAAGTAAAGAGCTAGACTCGTTTAGAATGATTAGTTCGTTAATGTCGATGATTTCCTCTCCTGTACTTTTCCAAAAGTTTTGGGATTTAAGTTTTTTCAAAGGACTTTTCCAGGCCTGGAACCTTTTTTAAAGTTCCATGACTTTTCCAGGTGTTCCATGACCGAATGAACCCTGTTTTAGACTCTTTCTCAGGGGTCAGACTTACGCCGCTCCTCTCCTCTACGATTGAGACGAATTGACTTCAAGTTGTCTGCAAATGAACTGGGTTAAAATAATAATAATACTGAGCATGAGCCCATCAGGACGTACCTTTGCATCTCCTGTCCGAGCTCCTCCTCGACTCTCACGTCTCTTGTTGACGCCCGGTCACAGAGCCACGCCGATGCAGTCGCCCAGGACGTTGATGACGGCGTTGCAGCGTTCTCTGGAAGCAGAGGATGTGTGTGATGCTCTAAACTGACTTTACTTCCGTATTAAAACTCATTTTAAGAAGCCGCCGTGTGGCCGACTGAACCAACAGACAAAACGGAGCTGTAGAAATCGATTGATCACATTTTGAACTCTAGATTAGACTTACAGGAGATAGTGCACAAGCACGAGAAGGCAGGCTTCATTAGCAGGTACGTTCACCACAGTCAAGATAAAAAAGACGGCCACTGCTCCTGTAGCTGGGGTCCCAGTTCCTCCAGTGCTCGGCACTGCTGATGTCAAACTGCAGATCCAACACACACACTGTCCTCATGAAACTGGAACATGCTTCTTCTTCTCTCTTTTTCTTTTAAAGTCTCCTCCTTTTAAAGACCTCAAAATAAACACTTTACAGCAATATCAACTTTGGCTATGATGATGATGATGCTAAACATTTTTAAAGAACAGGAAGTACAACTTACGCGATCATGATGAGCGTGCCTAAGTCCCAATCGATGTGGTGGATTTGGGCGATGAAGACTGCTGCGACCACATCATAAATCACAGTTCCGTTCCTGTTGGTGTTGGAGGCGGAGCTTGGAGAAACACAAGGCATCCTTTGTTTGTGCATCACTCATATAGAAATACCAGCAATGGGAAGCTCTCACATATGTTACTTGTCTTGGTTAGCTCTGATGATGAATGTACATGAAGCAGTGATCATGAACTCACAGACCTCTGAGTTACATCATCTTACCTGGAAGGGGTAACAAATGCAGTCTTTATGGCAGGGAAAATGTCCTTCATGAAGGCATAGGGGTTACGTCGCACTCGCAGGAGATAGATCAGTGGTAAAACGACTGATCCATGGATTATCAGGCTGAAACACACAATGAATGCACAATCAACACTGATTGTAAAGGATAATGCTAATGCAACGACATAGTGCAGCTGCAGCACAAGAGTCAGCACAATGTCCATGAGGACAGGATACACCCAGACGTTGAGAACATTAGCTGACTCGGTTCATTCGTTTTTTTGATGAATTCAACTTCATTTTTCAGAGTGACGTCATTTCAGTGATAAAACCATAAAAGGGGAACATACCCAAAAACGACTACTCCGATGAACTGTGCAAGTTTGACGGCTATCTCCCAGTCGTCAGCCTGAACGACAATGCCTGCGACCATGGACACGATGGCAAGTGGCAACAGGCTGGAAAGAAAACCATGAAATGAAACAAATGAAGGGAAGACTGACTGAGAAGACGCAGACGGTTGTCTGAATCGCCTTCATTTATGAATATGTTTGTTCTTATATTATATACAGTTTCTTATATACAAAAGAAACCATCAAACATGTTCTAATTTCAGGAAGTGTAAGAACTTTACAACTGACCTGAAAATCAATAATGCAAGTAACATTTAACAGGGGTAGAAGAATGAAAGATGCTGCTATGTTTCATCAGTAATAAAGTTTTACTATTTGTAATAATACTCTGAACAAAAAATACACCACATTTGTATTACATTCAGCATGTTAGCATAAATACTTACAACTGTTGGACATGTACTGTATTTCTATATTTGTTGGAGAAAGTAAATCATATATTTAATGGTATGTTGTGTCACCTTACCCCAGAATCCAGTGGACCAAAATATGGGAGGCCCGTTGAGGATCCTAAAGCGCACTAAAAAGGCTTCACCAAGTGCTGCCATGTTGTCCAGAAACAGGCCCAGAATAGCGGCCCAGACAGTCAGGCCCATTATGTTGGTGCCTTGAACATATCCCCTCTTAATTCTCACAGCATTCTGTAACCAGACGGAAACTCATTATGAATAATAATCTGAGAGCAACTTTATGCATGAAAGATTATCTCTGCAAATGCTATCTCCACAAAATGATCTTCTCAGTGACACGGGAAAAATATTTACCGGCTGCAGATTTTCCGCATCCGCTTCCTCCTCAAACCTCAGTCTTGTGCTATAATAGAAAGAAATAGTGTTCAAATCATATACAGTATATAAAAGGAAAGATAAGAAAGGATTCATATGCCTCTCATGAAAAACACACCATGCGGGAGCAGTCCAGGATCAGGTTTGTTGGGATAACGGTCCTGTAAAAAAAATGTCAAAGTCACATTCATTGGTGGGCTTTAATATTTTTTGAAAATTACTCATGAAATGCGACTTGATTTGCTGGATGTTTGCGTAATTTTCTAGAGAACCTGAAATACCTAATTATTTCTGCTTAAAAACATGAATGAATGTGAATACTGTTGTCTGAGATGATGTCACTGACCCTAAAACCTGCTAAAGTGGATGTGCAGAGAAACCAGAAATGATGTCAAAATATACACTTTCTTCTCACCTGGCTAGATCCACCAAGGCGTCGAAAAAATAGAAGGCGTTGGAATCTTGTGGATGTTCTTTTTTCAGGGAATCCACTCCTGGCTTGATGGACAGAGCCAGGATCAGCGCTGCAACACAGAAGACAGTGTCTGCTGTAGTTCTCTCATATACAGTCAGAGCACAACACCACACAGCAGATTGATTGGAATGGGCTGAAGAGGGATTACGACTGTAAAACGTCAAAGAACAGTGCCTCACACAAAGTTACAAAGTGCTTTACATGGTATAAAACAGTGAAAAGCAAGAAGAAGAAAAAAGATCAACATGATTATATAAAACAAACTGTCAGTCACATTTGTATCAAGGGTGTTTGAACACCATACTGTGCATGAATTAAAAGAGTCTCCCACTAGGGGGAGACTCTTTTATTGCAGAACAGCGAATTCAATCATAATACAAACTCACTATGAAACTAGACCGGGCACTCGGTAGAGCGCATACCTTCACACATCACAAGATTGGTCATTGAATTATGAACATTTTGGCATCAGTTGCATGCCAATAGGATAGAAATTGACCGCGCTATGGTAAAAAGAAGATTTGGACCTTTCCATGACCTTGACCTTTGACCCGATCGATCCCACAATCTAATCAAATGGTCCCCGGATAATAACCAATCATCCCACCAAATTTCATGCGATTCGGTTTCATACTTTTTTAGTTATGTGAATAACATGCATACAAATAAATAAATAAATACATAAATAAATACACACACGGCGATCAAAACATTACCTTTATTACCTTGCGCCTTTTCAATGCGAAGGTAATAAATAAATACACGGCAATCAAAACATTACCTTCCGCCGTTTCAATGCGAAGGTAATGACTTTCTTTGCAACTGTATTGATGTGGGAGAAGATACACATTCACCATTCCTATTGGTCCATTAAGTTTGGTGACATCACATCATTTAATTCAGCCTCGCTCCATGAGCAGCAGCCTCATTAGCCACCAAAGGGAAAACCCCTGTGTGAGTTTGCTAGCTGCACTGTGGATATTTTTTTTTACCCCAAATAAACTCACTACTACCTTTTATATTCATAGCCCTCGCTAACGGCAGTCATTGTGACTTGTCAAACACAGGTGTCATGAATAATATTGATGAGAGAATTCCACTGAGTTGTTCATTGGCCCTGTTGCTGCCTGCATGCTGGCTCACTGAGATATTAATAACATCTCCACTTTTGACCCGTCAAAATGTCTGCGGTGAGAAAGGTTTAATAAAATATAGAGCGGAACACATTCGGGAAGATCATCATGGAAGAAACTAGTATATGTGTCACCTGGTTGAAGTAGCTGCATTCCCATGTTGACAGAGGCTCGTGAATGAGTTTTAAATAGCACATTTAGAAGCTCAAGTAAAATAAAAAACGGAAATGTTCAAATGCCATATGCATTGTGTGTTTATCAATAAAACAATATATTTCTGAATAAAATCATCGTACGACATATCTCTTACCCAAAGTCACAGACAGCAAAGTCGTTATGGCACTATATGCCGACGCACGAAAAGCGATCCTTCCGGAAGATCCAACCTTGAGACGAGCAACACCTGGAAAAGACAACATGAGTCACGGTCTGCAGGCTGAGAGTGCGTTCGGTCACACAGGCGACAAGTGGATCATTCAAGGTAATGTGACGGTTAGTGAGGGAAACGCATCGTAAGAAAAAACGTTTACGGAGAATTGAGATAAAACAGTACAATAAGTTAAAAGCGTCGACAGATAAATCAAAACAATAAGTACAAAATACAAAGAAAATGTAATCAAATCAATCGAAACATTACAAAGAGTAAAAGCAGTGGAATGACGACATCACTAGTGAGTTTTAAGAGGTGATTTTAAAGAGATCACTGGTTCTGCCAGCTTTTTATTTCCTCGGGGAAGCCGAGGGGCCCTGAGAGCAGAAGACCGGTCACCTTTAGTTTTATGCTTTGACTGCAGGGGAACAGCCACAAGGGCCACAAGCATCTCCAGCTGCGAGCTCCTGGGCTCAGGGTTCGGCTCGAGCTGGCGGCGAGGCCGACAGGCGCTTTAGAAGTGGAGCCAGTGGAGAGAAGCCTGGGTTGAGGGGGGGATGTGATGGAGGTATAACTAGTGAAAAGCCTAGAGCTGCTCAATTCTGACTTAGTTGAAGGCGACGGGACTCGTACTGTTCGGGGGACTGAACAACGACACTTTGTTATTTTGAGATATCAAAATGTTGTGCCATCCAACCGATGACATCACTAAGACGGTTTACAACAGCAGCTCTGCTCCTTGGGTCATCGGGTCTCACAGCATATCTGTGTGGCGCATGAATAGCAATTATTGGAGGATTTGACTCATTTGAAACAGGTAATATACTTATCACCTACGGTACTGCAGTGACAGTCAGCCTCCAGTAGCTGTCAAACAGTGTTTGTGCAAAAGACAGTTTCATAAATGTAGCCGTTTCACTTGCCTGAGCTGATGGAGCTTTCTGTCAATATTGTTGATTGGGATGGAAGATGAGTTGAGAGACAGATGGATAATGGACTAAGGACCAATATAATCATTCTGAACCTGGACTCAAACACCTTTGATTTTAAGATTGGCTCACGGTGGCTGAAGTTAGCTCATGTAAACTTTAGGGAGGTATTTCTATGCGAGTGGCATTACTGAGTTGGTTTATTGCCTTCGTCACTATTCTAGTGTAGCATGTGCCATCGTTATGTCGTTGTGACTGGTGTCCACAGTGGCTGGTGTTCAAGTATTATTCCCTTGAGGGATATTTTATTTGAATAAGCTTCAACTTGCCAAACCACCAGTATTCCTTATGAAAGCTGTGTGCATGTTGTGTTGGGGCTTACCTGTCATCACACCTGTGATGAGGAGAGGAGTGGTCACCACATGCAGCAAACGGAAGACAAGCTCTCCGGGAAATCTAATGAGGAATTTGTCCAGTTTGGACAGCGTGGCGGTGAACTTTATAATCAAGCCCACGACAAGACCTGTGAGACAACAACAAAGATGTTTTTCAAACGTTATTTGAAGTGATTCTCACATCAGGTGGTGTGCATTGCTGCCAGACTGCTTCTTCAACACTCAGTTTATGAATCTAATACATCTAATCATTACATTTTAAAAAGTTGGATGTTTTGCATGCAATTGTGGTTGTGAAGGTAGGTTGATGAACTAAAACTCTTAATCATGCAGTTAAAACCATTTCCTAAATGTATCTTATAACTTAGTTGGCTGCTTCATTTAGTCAAGTAGGTTTTCAATAAGACTGAGTTCCAATTGCAGTCTCTTAATATCCCTGACTAACAATACAAACATTTATTGACAGTACATTTCTTAAAATTAAGTCCTAAATTATGTTAAATTAGGTTAACTGTCCGCTAAACCAACCAGGTCTGAGGATACTAAGATCATCATCATCCAGCTCCTCATCTGCTGGATGCACGATATCCACCGGTTGTGGACTTAATCTTAACTTTCTTTGTATGCAAGCTCGGGGAAATCTTTCTTGAATTAAAAGTAAAAATCAAAATTCTCTGAAGAGGTCACACTCCTGAAGACAGGGAGACAACAGCTTGGGCGTGTGGTCGGTGCAGGGAACCTGACCTCCCGAAGAGCTCCAAGGGATTGCTGTCGTGGGCAGTGTGACGAGGAGCTGGATTTTGAAAATGGATGAAGATTATTATTTGAAATGCTATTTGTGTCCATATTTTTTCCTGAATTTTATTTGTGTCTTGTTTGTATATTAAATAAATGTTTGCATCATATTTTCAAGGATTTGCATAATTATTTTGGCTTTTTGTTTTACAAATGTAGCTTTTCAAACATGAATACTTGTGAATACTTGTGTTTTTAGTTGTAATATTGTTGTTATGATAGTAATTGTTTACCAAACTGACTCCAGATCAGCACGTACACACATTTTATTTATGATAATATACTGTATCTAATTACACAAGGCCATTTTAGGACCTAGGTGAAATAACTGTTGAGGGAAAACTGCTTTTAATGCTGTCATACTAAACATGTGGTGTTACTTTGTAGATATTACAATAAATTTGGCAATGATAGCAATGCTGTTGGACTTTAAAAGCAGTGTATATGGTTGGCACGGGCATATTTTGAGTTCTGATATCGGGCTGGTTTTGTCACACAGACCTGGCAACCCTGGTCCGGACCCGAGCAACGGCTGTTTAACGGTTTACAACAGGCAACCGTAACCGTTAGTGTCCATTTAACGGCTCTAGCAAAGATAAAGCTAACTCTAATCATGAAAACGATATTTAGCTCGAAAAGTATGACGATCAAGTTTAGTTTAACACCATTAAACCGACATGAGAACACCATTAAATCAGCTGAACACTTCTATTGGGATGTTCGCTTAAAACGGCACCGAGAGGGATATAAATTCGTTCACTTAAAGTGAAAACGGTAGTTATCACTTACCCAGAACAACCGCTGTGACCGCTGTATGCAGGAATAGAGTCCGCAGAATCCAATTAAAGCGTCTCATCATGCGGCCGAAGAAGCTCGGGGTTTCCTCCACGTTGTAGGGTGTCAGGTGTCCCAAGCGTCTCGCGGCGTATGTCCGGGTCGTAGATGCCATTCAGCAGAACATCACGGATGATGTGGTCGGTATAGTCCACGTCCCTACCACACTCGCATACCGCATTATATGCGCATGTCTCTGCTTTGCCCCGCACTCTGGCAGCGAATGCGCGGAATGTCTCGCCGCGTTCCTGGCGTAGCTGAAGTAGCTCGGTGCGCAGGACACACGTAGCGACAGGGATGACAGCTAGGGCTCGCATGGCGGTGATTAGGTCCGGCAGGGTCCGGAGGCGGCATCGGGGACGGCTCTCAACAGGCTGTCTCCAAGTAAAGGCCCCGCGCACTGAAACAGCTGCAAGGGGGCCTGGGCATCCCCTATGCCTGAACCGGCGCGGAATACGTTCCAACGGCGGATGAACACGTTCCATTCCTCTATTGACACGCCCACATCAACTTTGGGCCGATCGAGTCTCGGGCCTCGAGGGGTTGGGGCCGGCGCGGCCATGACAGGCGCTGCGTGCTGGTGGCTAAATCCATGAATTGTCAATAGAGCAGCGACAAGTGCTTCAGACAAGTCTCCGGATTTAAACTCGCAGCCGGGGGCAGGGCATCCAACAACGACCATGGTGTCTTCATGAAGAAACACACTCCTCAATGCCAGTTTAAGGGTTTAATGACAGAGATGAAGACACCCTGAAACAGACAGTGCAGCGAGATGAGCTGACAAAGTATTACAATTATGCATGTAATAAATAACGTAATACACATATACAAATAACGATATACGGTATATGCACATTAACTAATAACGTAAACAGTTCTCACATGAATGAGTGGATGAACATCTCGCCTCGAGGTGGAATGGATGAATGACGAGACTCAAATGGACGCTGACATTAACGGAAGGCAGCGTGGCATATCCGGTCAGGTAATTAGACGCTGCCCTCTAGTGGCCGGCGGTACACTCTACAAAGTTATATAATGAAAATCATGTATCTTAGTCAACTAAAGCTGTTATTTTGGTAAAGTACTCACCCGAAACAATAATGACACCAATGAATCCCCCGTCAGTCGGTTCTCATTTATCGTGACGAAACAAGAATCCAACTGACAGATATGAGTCACGTGACCTGACTTTAAATATGACGTTGGAGGGGAGTAGAATTCACGAGGCCCTTTAAGGAAAGGGGCGGAGCCCTGGGGACGCAGGGTGCTAACGGGCACCAGGAAGTAGAGGTAGACAGGTGTGGGGATGAGAAATAAACGGCCACGGCCAAAAGGAAAGACTCGACTCATCATTCTTTCCGCACACCTAGCTGTATGTATCACGTGTCTGTCTGTTTGAGCTCATTTAAACCCAATTGCATTGCTAGACAACAGCTCGGCTCCAAGTGTTCTTCCTCTCAATTGATCCGTCTCAAATACAGTGCGACCATAAATAAAGTGGAAGACGCGTATCCCTGCCTAAATCTGAAATGGTCTTCATATATTGTATAGTTGTGACCTCACAACTGTACACAAATCAGGATGCCTTGTTTAATGTAAATACACATCAAAAAAGGTGTGATGTTCTCAGCCGACCTGAAAAGAGAAAACAAATTGTAAAAAGCGATTGATTTTATCAATTTAATATTAATTTATTAACTTACTAAATGTTTTCTACTTTTCTGTTTTTTCTTTATTTTTTACTCTGTCATTTACAATGTTTTGTTGTGTTGTTTTTTTCCCAGTAAAACTGAATTAAATAAATAAATAAAAAGTAATCATTAATAATAATAATAATGCATTACATTTTATAGCGCTTTTCAAAGTACTCAAAGACGCTTAAATAAAAAAAGGAGGGTGTGAATGCAAACTTGAATTCTCAACTGGCTTTTACTCCCTCAGACTGTTGTGATCTCTCGCTGTATCGGCCAAAAATCCCTTTGACTGCCACTTCTCTAAGCAATTATATCGTCATATAGTTATGAAGTGATACCAACTCGTGTTTTGATTATTTTTTTCAAAATCCCATCCCATCAAAAGCAATATTGAAAAGCATTAAAGCTTCTCAGGGACTAAATCAGGATTTGTTCCCCAGAGGTTTGTCCTGTCGATATTACAGATACCTCTTGACACCCGGGTGTTAGAAGTTGCTCTGCCGTGCTTCATGCAAAACATAATCCAGAAGACTCATCTCGTAACCACACCTCCTCTTCCTCTCCACTGGGTGGTGGTGTATACTGTGTGGTGTACCTGAACATACATCAGACCAATGGAAAGAGCCATACAAATAATATCACATGGAACAAGTTGTTTATTTAACTTTTGAACAATAAGAATACACCACTAAATAATGTGACCTATCAATACCGTTGACTGTCCTCAGTTCACAGTCATAATAATAATAATAATCATTTATTTTATATAGCGCTTCTCATGTCACCCGAAGTCGCTTTACAGAGTCCAGAGTCCAGTAGTCACACACACAGTCGTCCCGGTGGTGGAGCTACATCAGTAGCCACAGCTGCCCTGGGGCAGACTGACAGAAGCGTGGCAGCCAATCAGCACCTACGGCCCCTCCCCCACCACCAACACTCATTCACATCCATACGAACCGCACCGCAGTCATAAAGTCTTGAGTATTAAAACAATACTTATTGTTTTGTTGTTCTTTCCCTCTAGGGGGTCAAAGAAAAATCATTCTAAACTGTCTTTAAACACATAAAACACAGTTAAATATAAAAATACATTTAATTAAACATTCAACGCTCCCTGAAAACCAGATTCGGGGCTCAGTGGTCGATTCACAACGCGGTAACACTACCATGAGCGACCACCAGGGGGCGCATCGATGAGAAGACGTGTGACTCATAGTATTTATCAACTATTCAAATCCTTTCTTAATGGTGCATAAATGTGACATATTTATGTGATTATATCTACACAAAATATACACACACACAATATATATGCAATATATACACACAATATATATGCAATATATATATGCACATATAATATATACACAATATATATATGCATATATATACACACAATATATATATATGCAATATATATATACATACATATATATGCATATATATACACACATATATATATATAATATATATATAAACATTTATTTAAAGTCAAAAGGTAACTAGTACGACAATTTGTTCTGACAAGTAATAAATAAATAAAGTTGGTCGTGACTTGTGTAATGTTTATTTTAACAGTATTTGAACCGGTCCAGAACAGATATATTAGTATTTATAAAGAAATGAAACCGTTTAACACGTCAAACATCTCGACGGCCTCAGATGAAACGTTCCCGTGGAACAACTAAAACTTTCACCGGCTTCTACGTTTAAAAAAGAACAGACGTCCACTTCCTGTAACTCTTAAAGGGCCAGTGCTCCAACTCCTCGTCAACACACCAATACTCAGGTGAACGCATCCAGACGACTTTAAAAATAACTTCTTATAAAAAATGCTTTTGCCACTTTTTCCGAGTGTGAATGACGTCGACAGGACCGCTCTCTCCTTCGGGGTCGGCCTCCGTGGTTCTGGGTCTGGCTGAAGGAGAACCGGCCTACCGGGACCCAAACAAAGGGAACCGCATGCCAGAGTTTTGCCAGAAGCCCGTAGAGATCGGTATGCCTGGGGAAACACTCAGCATGAATATCAACAACACAACAAACAGGTGGCTCAGTACACACACATGAACAAGGAGAGCCACGTGGTGACGCTTTAAATTAACTGAAGAAGAAGAAGTCGTCAGCTCGGCCGTGATTTACTTTGAATGATATTTAAAGACACAGAAACTATTAAAATATGACAAGCGAGTCATAATATTTATGAGCAGGTGCTACAATAAACTATTTATTTTTACTGAATGTCCTCCTGGACTGAAGCCTGAAAACGGTGATGCGTTCAAGTACCGTTGTACAAATTTCAATCAGAGACTCAACACTCACACTTCAGGTTCTGTGGACTCTTAATTATTTAATATTACGATCATCTACTGAGTAGAGACGGAGGCTCGTGTACCCCGAGTGTAGTTGTGGATCTGGCCCAGGGCCGGGGTGAGGAGGCTCAGGGTCCTCAGAATAGAAGGGGGCGTGTCCAACAAGGGGGCGGCGACCTCGTGTTGCTCCTCTTTCGGAGGATCCCGTGACCCGGAGGTGACGGACGGAGTCGGAGGAGGAGGAGGAGTCAGCGTCTGAGACCAGAGACACGAGGACTTCAACGACTTCACTTCAACTTCAAGTCTTTACAAAAAGAAAAGAAGAAATCCAGTGACCAAGACCTCATCCCACAGGACCCCCCAGGACCCCGGTCCATCAGGACCAAGACCTCACCCCCCAGGACCCCCCAGGACCAAGACCTCACCCCACAGGGTCCATCAGGACCAAGACCTCACCCCACAGGGTCCATCAGGACGAAGACCTCACCCCCCAGGACCAAGACCTCACCCCACAGGACCCCCCAGGACCCCGGTCCATCAGGACCAAGACCTCACCCCCCAGGACCCCCCAGGACCAAGACCTCACCCCACAGGGTCCATCAGGACCAAGACCTCACCCCACAGGGTCCATCAGGACGAAGACCTCACCCCAGGACCAAGACCTCACCCCACAGGACCCCCCAGGACCCCGGTCCATCAGGTCCAAGACCTCACCCCACAGGACCCCCCAGGACCCCGGTCCATCAGGTCCAAGACCTCACCCCACAGGACCCCCCAGGACCAAGACCTCACCCCCCAGGACCCCCCTCAATAGATTCTGAGCTCTTCTCACCTCGAGATGAGCTCCACGATGAGCCGGTGCCGTGGTCTGGATCAGGTCTGGAGGAGCCAGAGGGGTCCAACAGGAAGGACTGGGGGGGGGCGACTGGTGGGCCAGGGGCCACTCACCTCCACGGTAGCTGAAGATCTGACACACACACACACACACACACACACACACACACACACACACACACACACACACACACACACACACACACACACACACACACACACACACACACACACACACGTACGTCAGGGGGTCCTACCTGGTCATAGGGGTCAGGGTCAGGGGGTCCTACCTGGTCATGGGGGTCAGGGTCAGGTGGTCCTACCTGGTCATAGGGGTCAGGGTCAGGGGGTCCTACCTGGTCATGGGGGTCAGGGTCAGGTGGTCCTACCTGGTCATAGGGGTCAGGGGGTCCTACCTGGTCATAGGGGTCAGGGTCAGGTGGTCCTACCTGGTCATAGGGCCCCCCGCTGTACTCAATCTCCTCCAGGTCGGGCATCTCTTCGTCGTCTTCTGCCTGAGATGTGGAGACGGTTCTCGTTACCTTCACGTTCAGTCGATTCATGAATACAACTTAAACTTTAAATATTGTTCAAACTACTGCAGAGAAAAATACACAATCATAAAATAGATTAAATAAAACCGATTGGGACGTGAGGCACATTTTGAATTAAAGTACTAAAGGTTGGTTGGTTACAGAAAATATTGGATACAAAATATATTTGTGAGGAACAAAGTTAAAGCAGATAAAACTATTAAAATATGCCGAATCAATTCCTCTCAGGATTATTTTAGAGAAGAGAAGGAACTCCACTTTCATTTATTTGTTCTGCCACCATAATTTTTATTTATTTATTAATATGCAAATTAATTTGACCAATAACCAGAATAACTTGTGTTTCGCATTAACGACAACGCTGTAAAATGTTCCCATATGTTCCCCTCATTAGCATAATCCAATATTCAGCCGCTCTCTGATTGGCTGTCGTCTTATTTATTGGCCGACAACGAGCCGTGACCTTCTCAGCAGTGAGACTGTACATTAAGTGTGTGTGTGTGTGTGTGTGTGTGTGTGTGTGTGTGTGTGTGATAAGAGCGATGGAGACAGCAGAGAATAAAAAGCTTTTCAGCAACATTAAAATAAATGAGAATAGAGACAGAGACGAAGATAAGAAGCTACTGAGGAATAAAGCTGCACATCCACCACGAATAATCCAAGTAACCCAGTAAACTATTGTTTACTCTGGCTTCAGAGATTCTCCTTACATACAACAGCAAAAGTGGGCTGTGTGTGTGTGTGTGTGTGTGTGTTTTACCCATCTTGTGGGGACATAAATCTGATTTCATAGTCACACTGTGGGGACCGGCCTCAAAACATAAATCACTACATTTTATGGTGAGGACTTGAAGGTTGAAGGTAAGCGAACGAGGAGGTTTATGAGCTGTTATATGTTATGTTATATGGTATGTTATGTTCTATGTTATGGTATGTTGTATGTTATGTTATATTATGTTATGAGGGCACACGGAGCATTGGTCTAAAATGGGTCAGTTTCTTCTTTTAAAAAACATTGATGGTTAAAATCCTCATTTATATTTCCTATAAATCCTCAAAAAATAAAAAAGAGACAAAAAAGTTTAAAAACAATCAATTAAGATAATTGTTTGTATGTAGGTCTGTGTGTGTAGGTCTATGTCTGTCTGTATGTGTGTGCATTTGTGTGTGTGCGTCTATTTCTGTGTGTGTGTGCGTCTGTGTGTGTGTGCGCGTGTGTCTCCAAATCTGCGTGTGTGTGTCTATGTGAGTGTGTGTCTATGTCTATCTAGCTATGTGAGGGTGTGTCTGTATGTGTGTGTGTCTGTGTGTGTGTCTCTATGTCTGTGTGTGTGTCTATGTCTGTGTGTCTGTATGTGTGTGCGTCTGTGTGTGTCTATATCTGTGTCTATCTAGCTATGTGTGGGTAGGTGTGTGTGTGTGTGTGTGTGTCCATACCTGCAGTGACAGTTCAGGAATGTCTTCTTCTTCCTCCTCTACTTCGGGCAGCTCCACCCTCCCGTCCCCCAGGTAGAGACTCACCGGCCCGTTGAGGACACACAGCTGAAGAAAACATGTTCAGAGGTTTAGATAGAAACAAATGCATCAACTACACGCGTCTCTAAGCGTGTGCACGTGTCTCTAAGCGTGTGCGCGGCTTACCGCCGCGCTGGCCGCCGGCCCACAGGCCGCCGCGTGGCCCTGGCTCAGCAGCGCGGCGTGGACATAGAGGTCCTGCTTGGTGCGCGTGTCACAGATGTAGAGCTGCAGCACGTCTCCGGTGTAACGGTCCAGAGCGCCCACCAGGGGGCAGTCAGCGCACATCTTCTGGAAACAAGCCCCGGCCTCTGCAGTCCAGCCGCCCTGCAGGAGGAGAACCACAACACTGTTTACTCAGAACAGGGTTCATCCTCATGACCAATGAACAGGTTCATCCTCATGACCAATGAACAGGTTCATCCACATGACCAATGAACAGGTTCATCCTCATGACCAATGAACAGGTTCATCCTCATGACCAATGAACAGGTTCATCCACATGACCAATGAACAGGTTCATCCACATGACCAATGAACAGGTTCATCCACATGACCAATGAACAGGTTCATCCTCATGACCAATGAACAGGTTCATCCACATGACCAATGAACAGGTTCATCCACATGACCAATGAACAGGTTCATCCTCATGACCAATGAACAGGTTCATCCACATGACCAATGAACAGGTTCATCCTCATGACCAATGAACAGGTTCATCCTCATGACCAATGAACAGGTTCATCCACATGACCAATGAACAGGTTCATCCTCATGACCAATGAACAGGTTCATCCTCATGACCAATGAACAGGTTCATCCACATGACCAATGAACAGGTTCATCCTCATGACCAATGAACAGGTTCATCTACATGACCAATGAACAGGTTCATCCACATGACCAATGAACAGGTTCATCCTCATGACCAATGAACAGGTTCATCCTCGACCAATGAACAGGTTCATCCTCATGACCAATGAACAGGTTCATCTACATGACCAATGAACAGGTTCATCCACATGACCAATGAACAGGTTCATCCTCATGACCAATGAACAGGTTCATCCTCATGACCAATGAACAGGTTCATCCTCATGACCAATGAACAGGTTCATCCACATGACCAATGAACAGGTTCATCCACATGGTGACCAATGGGTGTCCAGGACTTTAAACCAAATTTCTATGACATTTTGTGAAATCTCGGTGCATACGTGAAAAAGTGAGAAATTGTTGTATATACCTCCTTACTTAGCTACTTGCTTACTTGGCTAATTACTTTGCTACTTACTTACTTAGCTACCTACCTACCTACTTCCTTACCTCCTTACTTAGCTCCTTACTTACAAAGCTACTTGCTTAGCTCCTTACTTAGCTACCTACCTACCTACTTACTTACCTCCTTACTTAGCTCCTTACTTACAAAGCTACTTGCTTAGCTCCTTACTTACTTAGCTACTTACTTACTTTGCTACTTACTTAGCTACTTACTTACTTTGCTACTTGCTTAGCTCCTTACTTACTTAGCTACTTACTTACTTAGCTACTTGCTTAGTTCCTTACTTAGCTACCTACTTACCTACTTACTTAGCTCCTCACTTACAAAGCTACTTGCTTAGCTCCTTACTTATTTAGCTACTTGCTTAGCTCCTTACTTAGCTACTTACTTACTTAGCTACTTGCTTAGCTCCTTACTTAGCTACCTACCTACTTACTGACCTCCTTACTTACTTAGCTACATACTTACTTAGCTACTTGCTTAGCTCCTTACTTAGCTACCTACCTACTTACTGACCTCCTTACTTAACTACTTACTTACTTAGCTACCTACTTATTTACCGGTATTATAAATAACCCTTCAAATCAATAATCAAGTCAAAACTATAAGTATGAATTCAACACTGTCTAGAACAGGATGGATCCCAGATCTAAGTGACCACTGTGCTGCTCACGAGACGATAAAAAGAGCTCGCATGTGCAACTGTGAGCATATTATATAATATATGTAAGATTACGTAATCAGCCATGGGACTTACGGCGGTGGGTCTGATCCCAGCGAGCGATGCCGGCACAGCTTGAGCCGGAAGAACCGAATAACAAGACCTGAGGAAGCGGAGCAGACCCGTATCAGCACCGTGGTTCTGGTGGGCGGTTCTGAGGTTGAGAGGTTCCTACTTGAGGAAGGCCAGGCTGGCTCTCTGCACCACCATGACGTCGCCATAGTCCACGTAGTACACCTCCACCTCGGCGGCGCTGATGACCCGGTGGATCACCACCCGGTAGAACCACATTCCCATGGGCGACACGCAGCAGGCTTGGCCCGGCCGGACGAAGCGCTCGGGGAGCCGGTACCGCTGCTTCACCTGGGGACAGGTGTAGCATCGTCTGGAGGGAACAGAGGACGCCATTGTTCTTTTATTGAGGTGAAACACTGTGCGATTGCTTTATAACGGTTATGATTAAGCATGTTTTATCAGTCAGAGCTTCAAATGTACAGAGTTTGGTCTTCTATAAGCAGGGTTCACACACATGGTGACCAATGACCTCTCCATGACCTTTCTATCACGTTTCAATGACTTTTATATGACCTTTTCATGACCTTTAATTGACCTTTCAATGACATTAAACCAAATTTCCATGACCAAATATTTTGTGAATCTCCGTGTCTACACGAGTAATTAATAAACCTTAAATGACACACCGATGAGAGAGTTACATAAAAAGAATAACCATTTATATACATGTTTGTTCTTTGTAATCAAACTGTGTAAATCAACACATGAATATAACAACATTTCCATGACTTTTCCAAATCTTTTCGGCTAAAATTCTTATTTTCAAGGACTTTTCCAGGCCTGGAAATAACCATTTAGCAAATCCCACGACTTTTCCAGGTTTTCCATGACCGTACGGACCCTGAATACGCACAATTCAGAAATGTGTTTCACCTCTTCCCTCCATCTTGAAAACCCCCCAAAATAACAGAGTTGAGTGTTAATTACATTATATTCAGCTTTTTTACGGTTAAGTTTACATTTGAGGGGACGATATTTAAAAGTTGTTGACGTGTATATTTAGTATTCTGAATACTAATTACTATTCTAACCCCACTTAGAAATCACATATACTCGAGATATGGTTCAAGGTAATACATCATATTAATATCCTTCAATGACCCCCGAGTGTGTCATCCTCCTCCACCTCATGTCGAACATCATGTCCTGCAAGGCGCCGCTCTCCTCGCTGCCACTGAAGCTGACGTAGAAGTGTCCGGGCGACTCCACGTGCTCCACCAGGACCTCCACCAGCTGCCGGGCGGCGTGCCGCGTCGGCGGCTCGAGGCGCTGACTCTGCAGAGCGTCCAGCGGCACCGCGCCGCGATGCACCTGGATGGCCGGGTACACCTGAGGGACGGACAGCGTTACGCAATACTCAGTGTCAAGGTGATGGAGGAGTCACACACACACACACACACACACACACACACACACACACACACACACACACACACACACACACACACACACACACACACACACACACACACACACACACACACACACACACACACACACACACACACACACACACACACACGGCCCCTGATGTCACTCGGGGGGCAACACATGCCCCCAAAATGTCCTCTAATAATTATGATATTTAATAACGTTTTGTTTAAGTTATTTGTGAAAATCATTAAATACAATTTTGAATTCTATATATTTTTTTTTGTGAAAAATGCAACAAGAAATAAGAATAAAATTGAATACAATTGTCCGTGATTATTTTTTTATCAAATAAAACTCTTTGAATTTGTAGACTACTGCCTAATAGTCTTATTACTGCCTAATAGTCTTATTACTTGATAACATCTTTATTTAGGTCTCTCTTCTTATGATTGTCCTTTAACCCTTTATCGGGCAAGGAACCAAATATGGTAACTTCGTTGATGTTGATTTTCTACCTAAAACCAAGATATTTATTTTTAATGTTACAACTTTAAAACAGTATTGTTATGTCCTCCAATAGCACCGTAGTGTTAACATTAAGCCCTATAATTTATTTAGACATCGCCCAACCAGCTCGTGGGTCTTGACGTTGTTGCTGGTCTTCGTCTCCTCGTGCTCATCGGCTGCTGGGCCATCATCATCATCGTCTTCATCGTCTCCTTCCAGCTTTCCTTCCCAACGAGACTCGGCACAACGAGTGTAGTAGCTCGTCTGAGCGTCATCAGCCCACTCGGTCGCCTCGGAGCCTACAAATAAAATAAAAATACAAAAGTTTAGGGTCACGTAGAAATGTCCTTATTTTTCAAAGTAGTTTTTCCAATGAATATAACAT
Organism: Pseudoliparis swirei; assembly: GCF_029220125.1. NCBI lineage: Eukaryota > Metazoa > Chordata > Actinopteri > Perciformes > Liparidae > Pseudoliparis > Pseudoliparis swirei. Next base: position 2,431,883 of record NC_079392.1, on the reverse strand, counting down.
TAAATGAGTCATAACTACTCTCAACATAGTTAATGTGTACATGACTGTTCTCTGGTGTTAATGAAGTCTCTACAGAGGTGTGTAGAGGCCAACCTCCCCTTCCTCTCCAAGATCCTTGAGAAAGTGGTCGCAAATCAGTTGTGCGACTTTCTACATCATAATAGTTTATTTGAGAAATTTCAATCAGGATTTAGAAAACACCACAGCACCGAGACGGCACTGGTGAAAATTACAAATGACCTCTTAATGGCAGCAGATAAAGGACTCCTCTCTGTGCTGGTCTTGTTAGACCTTAGTGCTGCATTCGACACCATTGACCATGACATCCTGTTACAGAGACTGGAGCAGTCGATTGGCATTTCAGGCACGGCACTAATTTGGTTTAAATCCTATTTATCAGATCGATCTCAGTTTGTATTTGTAAACGATGACGCCTCGATAACCACCAACGTTAATCACGGAGGTCCACAAGGTTCTGTGCTTGGACCAATTTTATTTACCTTATACATGCTTCCTTTGGGCAATATTATCAGGAAACACTCCATAAACTTTCATTGTTATGCAGATGATACTCAACTATATCTATCGATAAAACCAGAGGAGAGCAACCAACTCGGTAAAATTCAAGCATGTCTTAAAGACATAAAAACATGGATGACCTGCAACTTCTTGATGTTAAACTCAGACAAAACCGAAGTAATTTTAATCGGCCCTGAGCACCTCAGAGATCAATTATCTGGTGATGTGGTTTCTGTAGACGGCATTGCCCTGGCATCCAAGACCACTGTAAAGAATCTTGGCGTTATCTTTGATCGGGACTTGTCCTTTAACTCCCACGTAAAGCAAATCTCAAGGACTGCATTCTTTCATCTACGTAATATTTCAAAAATCAGGCACATCTTGTCTCAAAAAGATGCAGAAAAATTGGTTCTTCGAGACTGGATTACTGCAACTCCTTATTATCAGGCTGCTCTAATAAATCTCTTAGGTCCCTCCAGTTGATCCAGAATGCTGCAGCTCGTGTTCTCACTAAAACTAAGAAAAGAGATCACATCACTCCTGCACTAGCTGCTCTGCACTGGCTCCCAGTAAAATCAAGAATCACTTTTAAAGTTCTTCTCTTAACGTACAAAGCCTTGATTGGTGATGCTCCATCATATCTTAAGGAGCTTGTAGTACCATATTGCCCCACTAGAGAGCTACGCTCACTAAATGCGGGACTACTTGTAGTTCCTAGAGTCTTAAAAAGTAGAATGGGAGCCAGAGCCTTTAGTTATCAAGCTCCTCTTTTATGGAACCAGCTTCCACCTTCAGTCCGGGAGGCAGACACAGTCACCTCGTTTAAGAGTAGACTTAAGACCTTCCTCTTTGACAGAGCTTATAGTTAGGGCTGAATCAGGTTCACCTGGTCCAGCCCCTTGAGACGCTGCTATAGGCTTATAGCTGCCGGGGGACGTTTAGGATGCACTGAGTACCTATCTCCTCTTTTCTCTCCTTAAGGATGAATTTTCATCTCTCAATCACACGTTACTAACTCTGCTTTCTCCCCGGAGTCCTTGTGACTTCACGTCTCATGGGGTCATCGGACCCTATGAGACGGCATAGATCCTATCTGCTGATGGATCATCGAGGTCTGGGTCGTGGAATTCCTGCTCCTGACTACGCCACTGTCCTGTTGAGACTCCGCCCACTGTTGAGACTCCGCCCACTCCTCCCCACCGCCATCTGCCTGATGGATCGTGGAGGTCTCCATCGTGGAATATGCCTACTATGAACTATTCATCCACTCTGTCACATTCAATGAATGTATTTAACTCTAAATCTGTCCTTCTGTACACATTACATCTATTGCATCTGTCCATCCTGGAGAGGGATCCTCCTCTGTTCTCTCCTGAAGGTTTCTTCCTTTTTTTCCCCCTGAAGGGTTATTTGGGAGTTTTTCCTGGTCCGATGTGAGGTTTTGGGGCAGGGATGTCTATGTGTACAGATTGTAAAGCACTCAGAGACAAATTTGTAATTTGTGAAATTGGGCTATACAAATAAACTGAATTGAAAATTGAATTGAATCTCCAGTGTTCTAGTGGTACATTGTGTTATCGCCTTAGAAGACTAGCGGAGGGGTAGAAGCTTGAAAACCCATTTTATGTGAGCGCAGCTGAAAACAATTATGCTGCTGAGAGAAGCTATAAAACTGGCCTTCCTTTGAGCCACAAGAAGAACTACATTAATATTTATTATAAAAATCATTATTTATAACCTCATCAACGTCTTGACTAGATTTTATATTCATTTAGAAATTAATTTAATAAATAAAATTTTATGGAAAACACCAAATTGTCTGGGTGACCCTAAATGTTTGACCGGTAGTGTACATTTACCACGTAGTTAAAACACAGAACTAAGTGTAAACACCAACTTAATAGTCTGTGTTTGATATTACAGGTGATATTAGAGGCGTAAACACACACCTGTTGGTGCGTTGTCCGGGACGCCCGTGACCATCCAGTGTTGCCCGGCGCCACTCGGCTCCGCTTTGAGCCGGAAGGCGTCGCTCATGGCGCCGACCAGTTCGGTGACGCTGACGAAGCCGCTTCGTTGGAGCGGGAGCTCCTCCCCGAAGAGCTTCTGGAGGAGCGACGGAAACATCCGTAATTATTATATGATTTAAGTATTTTGTAAATCAGTTCTGTACTTTATTGTTGTACCTTGTACTCGTCAGGCAGATCGTGCACCGACAATCCTCGACCGCCGGCCTGACCGACGACCTGCGGAGAACACGCTAAGAGAATCGTAACCGCGGTCCTGGTAACGTTTCCGGCCATGAAAGTGAAGCGTGTAAGAGGCGTGAAGCAAGCGTGTCAGTAGCGTGTCAGAAGTGTGTCAGAAGCGTGTGAGAAGCGTTTCAGAGGCGTGAAGCAAGTGTTTCAGTCGCGTGTGAGAAGCGTGTCGGAGGATATCAGAAGTGTGTGAGAAGCGTGTGAGAAGCGTGTCAGAAGCGTGTCAGTTGCGTGTCGGAAGCGTGTCAGAAGCGTGTCAGTTGCGTGTCGGAAGCGTGTCAGAAGCATGTCGGAAGCGTGTAGTTGGTAGTTATTCTTACCTGTTGCAGCTTCTCCTTCAGCTCTGGACTAATCGTGCCGGCGACTCCGTTCTCCAGGATTCTGTGGCGAAGCTCCTCCTCCAGCTGACATGGAGTTAGAGGAAAAAGACCAAAGATAAAGCAGTCACACACACGCACACACACACACAATCACACACACACACACACTCACACACACACACACACACACACGCACGCGCACACGCACACGCTGCGCCTTCTTACCTCACGAACACGTTTCTGGAAGAACGGCTCAGGCTTCGCTTCCTGGTTCTCGTTTCCGGTTGATGGCTCCTGAGGGTCCGAGGTGGGCTCCGGGGCCTCCGGGGGGGGCCGGTCCACAGGACTTTGCTTCGTTGGGACTTCAGGTTGGAGTAAACCACGAAAAGGAAACATTGATATATTTTCGCGATGTCTTCCATCAAGATGTCCAACATGTCGTAAATGCATCACCTGAGACGTTTGTAGGCGTCTGAGTTCTGGAGTCCGGCTTCACGGGTCCGGTCCTCGGCGAGCTGGCGAGCCTGAGCGGCGGCTTGGGCAGCACGTGGTCCTTCAGGGTCAGAACCGAGCCCAGCCGGCCCTGCTGGACGAGGACCAGGTCCGCCAGCGCCTCCAGCATCTCCCCGGTGGAGTAGAAGCCGTAGTTGTGGACGCGCAGCGGGTGGCCGAAGCAGCGGAGGAAGCCGGCCTCCAGGTCCGACAGCCGGAGCGGACCCTTGGGGAGCGGCGGGCGTTACCGGACACATTCTGCGGTGCATCAACGGCTGAACGCTAACCCGGCTACCTGCGGGTCCTACCTGGGAGAGCATGATGCTGAGCTGAGCCCGGAGCTGGACGGGCACGGCCAGAGGGGCGCGGCCTCTTCTTGGGAGGAGCACGGCGGGGGGGGGGTGGCGGTAGCGGGACGAGAAGTAGCTGCCGCCTCCCCTCCTGGAGGCCTTGGTGGTCTTAGACATGCGCTGATGGGCTACCAGCTCCTCGATGTTTCGGGTGGAATCGTCGCCAACGGCTGAGATTTGCAGACGTGTTACAGGGTTCATACACATGGTGACCAATGGATTTACAGGACCTTTCCATGACCTTTCCATGACCTTTCCCTGACCTTTACATGGCCATTCTATGACCTTTCCATGAACTTTCATTACCTTTCCCTAACCTTTCCATTACTTTTCAGTGACCTTTCTTTAACCTTTCCATCACCTCTATATGACCTTTCCATGACCTTTATATGACCTTTACATGGCCATTATATGACCTTTCCCTAACCTTTCAATGACCTTTCCATGACCTTTAAATGACCTTTCCATGACCAAACATTGAGTGAAACCTCCGCGTCTACACAAGTAATTAATAAACCTTAAATGACACAAATGAATGAGAAAAAATAGTTTGATTAAAAGAATAAAAATGTCTATAAATGTGGATTCTTCTAATCAAACTGCATAAATTAACATGTGAATATAAAAAAAAAAATCTCCATGACTTTTCCAAAACTTTGGGGATTTAAATTTCTTTAAAGGCGTGGAAAATAACAATTTTTTAAAATTCCATGACTTTTCCAGGTGTTCCATGACCGTACTAGCCCTGATATTTAAAAAAGGTGAAGTCATGAAGTTTAGGAATGTGTTTTAATTGATGCGTAAATGTTTAAGAGGACTTTAGAGGCATTAAAACACAACGCTATGCTGTCCCCCCCCCCTCAATGCTCAAATAAACAAATAAAAGGACATTACCCTTGAGGAATGTGCTGCCATCTGGCCTGAAGTGTACAGACGCCACGTCGGGCATCTCCTCCACCATGTCCATGATGTGTCTGAAGCCCAGGGCCTTCAGGGGCACGGGGTGCCCCAACATGGCCATGTAGTCCCGCCGGAGCTGGTCGGGCTCCAAGCCCACCTTGGAGGAGATGAGCAGGGAGCGGACGTCCTTCCTCAGCTTCGCCAGCACCTCGTCGTGGTCCATCCTGCCTAGCGACAGGAGGGACAAAGCATCACTGAACCTGAAATACACAGGCCTCCAAAAGGTGGAATACGGTTTTAAAGTTTGCTTTGACTTGTATTAACATTTTATAAAACACAAATATAATGGTAAGACTCATGATTATTATGTACGGCAATACAGGGTTCTTACATATTTTGACCAATGGATTTCCAGGACTTTAAACCAAATTTCCGTGACCAAACTGAAATCTCGGTATAACAATAAAAAAAATTGAAAATGTAGCGTATTGAGAGCGTATGCTTTGAGCGTCTTTCTTTAAAAAACATAAATTCAATTTCAAACTCCATGAACTCAAGCTCAAATGAACATGTGATATCATTCTAACAAATTTCCATGACTTTTCCAAAACTTTTATGATTTAAGTTTTTTACATGACTTTTTTCAGGCCTGGAAATTATCATTCTAAAATTCCATGACTTTTCCAGGTTTTCCATGACCATACGAACTCTGCAATAACATGCGGGCAGGAGATGGTCATGGTGCTGAATTGAAGCTGTTCGGCCATCTTAAAAAAGTTACTATAGATACTTACTGTCCAATACAGCTTCTTTAAAAGGTAATAATAATCACTAATAATGAATAATAACAACAATAATAATAATAAGTCTGCCCAGCTCCCTTTTGCTATGCAGACACTTATTTATTCAGGACCTCTGTGGTCGAGCATGAAATACATAATGCTAAATTAAGCTTCTTCTTTTTTTTTTTTTTACATGTATGAAAGTAAATTCTCGTTGTCTTTAAAAAGCCAGAACAGGCCTAACTAGCCACCTCGCTCATAAATATGTCAATACATTAATATTTCGGACACCTTACCCCCCAAAACGTGTCGGGCCTCGTGAGCCTCTCAGCACACCTGCTGCTAATAGCCAGCGCCGCGCGCACGTTGTTGGAGCGATGACGCAATGTGTGGCGTTAAAAACGGGCAACACGAAACAAAAAGTGACCGTTAGGTTTGTCGTCGTCGCAAAAAGCGCACAGTAAACAAAAAACACGCAAAGCGGCCGTTGGTTGTAGTTCAATTAAAAATGTCTGGCACGCGAACTCTCGCAGGTCACGTGGTCGCGTCAGTACCGCGGGCGCGGGGGACCACAGATCGTCTATTGCAAAGATGAGTGACGTTGGTCAAAAAAAGAAAAAGAAAACAATCACACAACTCGTGCTTTTTGGCTTATTTTCTCATGAATACGGTACAAATATGAATCAGAGCTAGATTATAACGGCTGAGAATATGATTTATATATTTATTTTAAAAATAATTTTAATTTATTGTATTATTTATTTATTATGTATTATTATTATTATTATTATTTATCAATTATTATTACTATGTATTATTATATTTAGCATTATTATTATATTTATATATATTAATCTACATATTTATATATATATATGTAAGCATTGATGTGCAGGCTTAAATAGATTTAACAAATAACGTTACTGCTCTGTTTTTACTGAAAAATAAGCAGCAGCGCCCTCTGGTGTTTGGAAAGAGAATTGGAAAAAGCTCACGTCACCTCGTCCTCCCAATCCAGGTGCTGACCACGTGATCTTGCTCACTTCTTTTATTTCTTTTATTCCATCAATTTATCAGGGATACATTCAAATAGTCTATTCTAATTATATTATTATTATCGACCAAATATAAATCTGTAAAGTTAATAGTCATAAGACCAAATCACACATAGTGAAGTGAAAAGCACAACATTGCCCTCTGAAATTAAGTATAAAATAGTATAAAACTGAAAATGTGTTGGTGACTTATTTGTTTTCTGAGAATATTGTTTATTTGGTATGTTATTATTTTAATGTAAATATTGTCTAAATAGCATTTAAAAGAAATAATTTGAGGGTTAAAATGTGTATTTTTTATAATCATAGATAAATAAACGTTTGAACTCGGCGGAGGAAAAATAGAATTGACAAGCCGTGATTTGACAAAGTGTAACTTTCAGTTTAATTAAGAATCAACGAGGGAAGAAACTTTGTGTCTTCCTGTAAAAACATAAAAAACACCTTCATCAGCTCTCAGGAGAGGAGAGGAGAGGAGAGGAGACGTCGAGTCGGCACATTCCAGATGGAGACGCTGTGACTCCCTCACACCATGACCTCTGAATGGGAAGAAGCACATATGCTCTTCACCGCAGAGCCTCCGGACAGCATGGAGAAGTCTTCCGATGACCACCGCGGCCTCCCGGCCAGGTCCAGGGTGGCGCCCGGGAGAGAGAGGCAGAGCGGAGCCTCCGCGACCCCCAGAGGTCACAGGCCAAGGTCATCGAAGGCAGGCCGGGTCCCCGGGGGGTCGGCGGCGGCGAGGACGGAGAGGCTGCGGAAAGAGAAGGTGGAGACAGGCCAGGTGAAGGAGAAGGTGGAGACAGGCCAGGTGAAGGAGAAGGTGAGGACCACTGTGGTGGACATCGACGGCGTGAGAGACGAGGAGGTCAAAGAGGTCAACGGGGAAGACGAGGGGCTCCTGGAAGCAGCCGAGCAGGAGGAAGGTGAGTCTGAAGGACATTTCATATGCTGTTGTTTTATGAATAATAATCCATTTAATTCATATCGCGCTATTTAGGGTTCTCAAAGACACTTTACATGTTACATTCACACACCGTAGACACGGCTACAAGTCAGTGTTAAGGGTCTTGTTCAAGAACACATGGACTAGGGCGGGGATTGAACCCCCAACCCCCTGAGTGGCAGACAGACCTGCTGACCACTGACACACAGTCAGTTGTTCCTAGTTCAGTTTTCTTGGGATAAATAAATATGTAATCTTGTGATCCGAAAAATGTGTTTGTTAAATTTCATGAAGAAATTACAGATAATAGAATAAATGTTATTGTGAATTCAACAAATTATATGATAATTCAACAAATTCTATGATAATTCAGCAAATTATATAACAATTCAACAAATTATATGATAATTCAACAAATTATATAATAATTATACAAATTAAATAATAATCATACAAATTATATGATAATTATACGAATTATATAATAATTCAACAAATTATATGATAATTATACAAATTAAATATTAATTATACAAATTATATGATAATTATACAAATTAAATAATAATTATACAGATTATATGATAATTCTACAAATTATATGATAACGATACAAATTATATGATAATTCAACAAATTATATAATAATTCAACAAATTATATGATAATTATACAAATTAAATAATAATCATACAAATTATATGATAATTATACAAATTAAATAATAATTATACAGATTATATGATAATTATACAAATTATATGATAACGATACAAATTATATGATAATTCAACAAATTATATAATAATTCAACAAATTATATGATAATTATACAAATTAAATAATAATCATACAAATTATATGATAATTCAACAAATTATATGATAATTATACAAATTAACTAATAATTATACAAATTATATGATAATTATACAAATTAAATAATAATTGTATAGATTATATGATAATTATACAAATTATATGATAACGATACAAATTATATGATAATTCAACAAATTATATGATAATTCATCACATTATATGATAATTATACAAATTATATGATAATTCATCACATTATATGATAATTATACAAATTATATGATAATTCATCACATTATATGATAATTATACAAATGATATGATAGTGAGACACATTATATGAAATCATCTCTGCTTGACAATTGAAGATCTGGTGATGTTTGACCTGAGTGTCTCTGCAGCTCTGCAGCAGGAGAACCTGGCCGTGTGTGAGTGGCTGCTGATGGTGCTGGTCCTGGCTCTGGTTCTCCTCCTCCTCCCTCTCTCCATCTGGTTCTGTGTCAAAGTACGAGAACACCACACGTGTCACAACAACAACAATCCTAAAGTATTGTGTCTGTATAAACCTCAGAGTCACGGAGGTCTGTGGCGTTGATTGACAGGTGGTGAGGCAGCACGAGAGAGCGGTGGTCTTCCGGCTGGGTCACCTGCTGCGTGGACGCCCCCGAGGACCAGGTGGCCGCCATCGCTCTGACCTTTGACCTTCGTGAAGATGCGTCGGGGTCGGTCGACCCTCTGTTAGTCACACTTCTGCCTTCCTCCCCGCAGGCCTCCTCTTCTTCCTCCCGCTTCTCGATGTGTGTCACAAGGTCGACATTCGACTGACGCTGCTGAAGGTTCCTCCTCACACGGTACAGGACTAACAGCCCCGTAAACATTCCACTCGGGAGGAGGACTTTATTCCACTAGTGAGGAGGACTTTATTCCACTAGTGAAGTATACTTTATTCCACTAGTGAGGAGGACTTTCTTCCACTAGTGAGGAATACTTTATTCCACTAGTGAGGAGGACTTCCTTCCACTCGTGAAGAATACTTTATTCCACTAGTGATGAGGACTTTATTCCACTAGTGAGGAATACTTTATTCCACTAGTGAGGAGGACTACCTTCCACTAGTGATGAATACTTTATTCCACTTGTGATGAAGACTCATTCCACTCGTGATGAGGACTCATTCCACTAGTGATGACAACTCATTCCACTAGTGATGAAGACTTTATTCCACTAGTAATGGACTTCATTCCACTAGTGATGAAGACTCATTCCACTAGTGATGAGGACTTTATTCCACTAGTGAGGAGGACTTTATTCCACGAGTGAGGAATACTTTATTCCACTAGTGATGAAGACTCATTCCACTAGTGATGAAGACTTTATTACACTAGTGATGAATAATTTATTCCACTAGTGAGGAATACTTCCTTCCACTAGTGATGAATAATTTATTCCACTTGTGAGGAGGACATTATTCCACAAGTGAGGAATACTTTATTCCACTAGTGAGGAGGACATTATTCCACTAGTGAGGAATACTGTATTCCACTCGTGAGGAGGACATTATTCCACTAGTGAGGAAGACTTTATTCCACAAGTGAGGAATACTTTATTCCACTTGTGATGAAGACTCATTCCACTAGTGATGAAGACTTTATTACACTAGTGATGAATAATTTATTCCACTAGTGAGGAATACTTCCTTCCACTAGTGATGAATAATTTATTCCACTAGTGAGGAGGACATTATTCCACAAGTGAGGAATACTTTATTCCACTAGTGAGGAGGACATTATTCCACTAGTGAGGAATACTTTATTCCACTCGTGAGGAGGACATTATTCCACTAGTGAGGAATACTTTATTCCACGAGTGAGGAATACTTTATTCCACTTGTGATGAAGACTCATTCCACTAGTGATGGACTTCATTCCACTAGTGATGAAGACTCATTCCATTAGTGATGAAGACTTTATTCCACTAGTTATGGACTTCATTCCACTAGTGATGAAGACTCATTCCACTAGTGATGAGGACTTTATTCCATCCACTCGTGAGGAATACTTTATTCCACTAGTGAGGAATACTTTATTCCACTAGTGATGGACTTCATTCCACTGGTGATGAAGACTCATTCCACTAGTGATGAAGACTTTATTACACTAGTGATAAATAATTTATTCCACTAGTGAGGAATACTGCCTTCCACTAGTGATGAATAATTTATTCCACTAGTGATGAAGACTCATTCCACTAGTGACAAAGACTCATTCCACTAGTGATGAAGACTCATTTCACTAGTGATGAAGACTTTATTCCACTAGTGATGGACTTCATTCCACTAGTGATGAAGACTTTATTCCACTAGTGATGAGGACTTTATTCCACTAGTGATGAAGATGCATTCCACTAGTGATGAAGACTCATTCCACTAGTGATGAAGACTCATTCCACTAGTGACGAAGACTCATTCCACAAGTGATGAGGACTCATTCCACTAGTGATGAAGACTCATCCCACTAGTGATGAAGACTTCATTCCACTAGTGATGAAGACTCATTCCACTAGTGATGATGACTTTATTCCACTAGTGAGGAGGACTTTACTCCACGAGTGAGGAATACTTTATTCCACTAGTGATGAAGACTCATTCCACTAGTGATGAAGACTTTATTACACTAGTGATGAATACTTCCTTCCACTAGTGATGAATAATTTATTCCACTAGTGAGGAGGACTTTATTCCTCTAGTGAGGAATACTTTATTCCACTAGTGAGGAATACTTTATTCCACTAGTGATGAAGACTCATTCCACTAGTGATGGACTTCATTCCACTAGTGATGAAGACTCATTCCACTAGTGATGAATACTTTATTCCACTAGTGATGGACTTTATTCCACTAGTGATGAAGACTCATTCCACTAGTGATGAGGACTTTATTCCACTAGTGAGGAATACTTTATTCCACTAGTGAGGAAGACTCATTCCACTAGTGATGACGACTCATTCCACTAGTGATGAAGACTTTATTCCACTAGTGATAGACTCATTCCACTAGTGATGACTTTATTACACTAGTGAGGAGGACTTTATTCCTCTAGTGAGGAAGACTTTATTCCACAAGTGAGGAATACTTTATTCCACTAGTGAGGAGGACATTATTCCACTAGTGAGGAATACTTTATTCCACTAGTGAGGAATACTTTATTCCACTAGTGATGAAGACACATTCCACTAGTGATGGACTTCATTCCACTAGTGATGAAGACTCATTCCACTAGTGATGAAGACTTTATTCCACTTGTGATGAGGACTTTATTCCACTAGTGAGGAATACTTTATTCCACTAGTGAGGAGGACTCATTCCACTAGTGATGACGACTAATTCCACAAGTGATGAAGACTTTATTACACTAGTGATGGACTTCATTCCACTAGTGATGAAGACTCATTCCACTAGTGATGAGGACTTTATTCCACTAGTGAGGAATACTTTATTACACTAGTGAGGAAGACTTTATTCCACGAGTGATGAAGACTCATTCCACTTGTGATGAAGACTCATTCCACTAGTGATGAGGACTTTATTCCACCTGTGTTCTACCTCTCCCAGGTGGTGACTCGGGACCTGGTGCGGCTGGAGCTCAGCGCCGTGTGCTACTACCGGGTGGAGGACGTGGCTCGGTGCAGCGTGGCTCTGCGCAGCCTGACCTCGGCGCTGCAGGCCGCGGTCCAGGCGGCGCTCAGAGACGAGGCGGCCCGCCACACGCTGGCCCACCTGCTGCAGAACCGCCGGAGCGTCGGACTGAAGGTGCGAGAGGACGTGGACTCCGCCGCCGGCCCCTGGGGCGTCAAAGTAGAGCGAGCAGAGATGTAAGACCGGAGAAACAAGGAGGAGCTTATTGTGATTAGCTCATCACTTCCTGTGGGAGCAATGCATTCTGGTCCTTCACGCCCGTTCCCTGAGGCGCCATTTGTGAGTGTAGCTCCTGCTGGGAGCGACGGGAACTTCTCAGCTTCTTGACACGACCCAGACAATTTGGTGTTTTCCATGAAAACTCACTTTTATTCATCAAATTTATTTATAAATGAATATAAAATCTAGTCAAGACGTTGAGGAGGTTATAAATAATGATTTTTATAGTAAATATTAATGTAGTTCTTCTTGTGGCTCAAAGGAAGGCCAGTTTTATAGCTTCTCTCACCAGCATAACTGTTTTCAGCTGCACTCACTTAAAAAGGGTTTAAAGGGTTTTCTACCCCTCCGCTCGTCTTCTTAGGCGATAACACAATGTCCCATTAGAACACTGGAGATGGGCCTCTACACACCTCTGTAGAGACTTCATTACACACCAGAGAATAGTCATCTACACATTAAATATGTAGAGCAGGGGTGTCAAACTCATGTTCACCGTGGGCCAAATCAGCATCATGGCCGCCCTCTTAAAGGGCCGGAAACACTTTATAAACTCCTCAAACATATTGTTAAATAATTTTCTTTGCATTTGATTATTGTTTCTTTGAGTGTAGAAATATTGTACATAAGAAAATGTCTCTAATATTACAACATAAATCTATTTAATCTTAAACCTTCAAAATAAAAGCACGGGATATCTTTCTTCAATTTCTTTAAAAAAAATGGATCACGTGTCTTTAAAGCCGCCAGGGGCCACATCAAACGATGCGGAGGGCCGGATTCGGCCCGCGGGCCTTGTGTTTGACACCTATGATGTAGAGAGTGTATTTATGATTCATTTAATGTTATCTTCATTGATAAAAACAGAGCTTTGACCGCAAACCTTTGAACGGTAATGTATTTCAAATGCTGCTTCAACTCTGTCTGACTGCTGCTAAATACAGACATGATGTTTTGTTGTTGTGTTTGACTTCCTGTCAGAGACGAGCTCGGCCTGCCTGAGGAGCTCCAGCTGAGTCTGACCTTGCAGGCTGCAGCCGAGAGACGCCACCAGGTCAGAGTGAGTAACTACACCAACATGTTATACAACATGTGCATCGTGCTCATGCTTTTGAATCTTATGAGTTTATGTTGACATCGATTTTCAGGGTTTTTTTTGCCAAATATTAGCATTTAACTAAATTTATTTTATTTTACAAATTAATGAATAGGTTAGGAAATGTATTGTCATTGTAAAAACATACAATGAAATGAAGTTAGCGACTCATCAGTCAGTAACAGTAAGAACATTAAGACGGGACATTAAAAACAAGACATTTAAAAATAAATAAGAATAAATAAAACATAAAACACAGCCATCAACGGCTCGTTCTTGTACATATCACCACCTTCTGTAGTGTTTTCTTTTATATTTTGTCTATTTTTCCTTTCTTTTTATTGTGTTATTTCTAATAACTGTTGACTCTGAGCCCTGCACTAGAGGTCCAATGTGTCCGGACTGTTGGTCTCTAGGGACACAGGGGTCAAACACAAGGCCCAAACTTCATTTTACGTGGACCCCCGACGGCTTGAAAGACACACGATCACCTTTTCTTTAAGAAATTGAAGAAAAATATCCTGTGCTTTTATTTTGAAGGTTTAAAATCAAATGGATTTATGCTATAATGTTAGAGAAATCTTCTTATGTGCACTATTTCTACACTCAAACAATAATCAAATGCAAAGAGAGTTATTTATCTTGCTCCTCCTCTTGCTCCTCCTCTTGCTCCTCCTCCCCTCCCCAGGTGAGATCGGCAGAAGAGGAGCTTGACGCCTGGGAGGGGTTCAGGGCTTCTCTCCGTCTCCTCCGCCCGGCCCTGGTGACCCCTGACCTCTCATCCCCGCCTCCCCCCCCTCCTCCTCCTCCACCTCCTCCCCCCGCCGTGGAGGGAGAGGGAGGGGCGACCGACGGGGAACCGGACACCGACTCTCCGATGATGTGACGTGGCTGTCATTGGATTTCATTCGCCTTACAGTGTAAACCGATCTCTGACTTTTTATTTAAATTAAAATGTAACATGAGTTGGTAATCAATGTTTTCCTGGATGATGTAACATGTTGACATGTCTCAGTAATGTGTGATGAGCTTTATTATTTTATGGAAGGAAACAACAACTAATGTAATTGTACATATCACAAAACCACATCAAGCCGTTAGATAAACGATGACATCGTTCTATTCACCCTCAGACTACAGATTACTGGATGTTGGACCACATCGTGCTCATATCTCTGTGTTGTTCTTTACTTCCTGTGATGTGTAAACATGTGTAGATAGAAGTTATGTAACCGCAGATGGTTTTTCCTTTACATGAAACATAAAACGCTACAATGTGTAAAACAAATAGTTCCTCCCACATTAAATGGAGCGTCCTCCTCCTCGGGCCGCGTCAGCGTTTCTTGGTCTTCTTGGTGCTGCCGGTGGCTTTGGATTCACTCTTCTTTGGAGGAGTCGTGAGAGGAAGAGGAGAGCGGGGGGGGAGGGGGGGCGTCTTCTTCCTCTCTGCAACAAAACACACATTAAACGCTTTAATACTGTATTCAGGGTTCATCCACATGACCAATGAACAGGTTCATCCTCATGACCAATGAACAGGTTCATCCACATGACCAATGAACAGGGTTCATCCTCATGACCAATGAACAGGTTCATCCACATGACCAATGAACAGGTTCATCCTCATGACCAATGAACAGGTTCATCCTCATGACCAATGAACAGGTTCATACGCATGTTGATGGGTTTCCAGAACTTTAAACCAAATTTCCAAGATCAAAATTCTTTTAAAATCTCTTTTTATAAATGAAAAAGTGAGAAAACATCATATTTAAACTAACAAATATACAGTTTATAACCTTAAGACACAAATGAATGAGACAATAGTTTAGATTAAAATAATAAACATTTATGTCTTTTCAGTTCAGGTGCGTTCACTTGCAGCGCGGTCAAATGTGTGAGTATGAAAGAAAGTATGCCGGATTATATTTAGAGTGTCATTCTTTTTAAAAGCATATTAATTATTTAAAACTCAGCGTGAATAAACATATGAATATAATAAATTTCCATGACTTTTCCAAAACGTTTGTACATTTTTTTTCCAGGGACTTTTCCAGGCCTGGAAATAACATTTAAACAATTTCAAGGACTTTTCCAGGTTTTCCATGAGCGTAGGAACCCTGTGCTTATTGTGTCCGTGTCTCAGGTAGGGGACGATGGGGTCTTTTGGTCAGGCGGTACCTTCGCTGCCGGTGCTATTCAGGCCGGGCCGACCCTGCAGTCGTCTCTCCAGATCCCGGATCGTGTCCAGCGCCCCCTGCAGGGCGTCTTCGGCTTCAAGGGACCGCTGCTCCGCGCTCTGGACACGCAGCTCAGAGTCACTGGAACACAAGAGACACCTCACCTGGAGAGACATCTCACATGGAGAGACATCTCACATGGAGAGACACCTCACCTGGAGAGACACCTCACATGGAGAGACATCTCACATGGAGAGACATCTCACCTGGAGAGACACCTCACCTGGAGAGACATCTCACCTGGAGAGACACCTCACCTGGAGAGACATCTCACCTGGAGAGACACCTCACCTGGAGAGACATCTCACATGGAGAGACACCTCACATGGAGAGACACCTCACCTGGAGAGACACCTCACATGGAGAGACACCTCACCTGGAGAGACATCTCACCTGGAGAGACATCTCACATGGAGAGACACCTCACATGGAGAGACATCTCACCTGGAGAGACACCTCACCTGGAGAGACACCTCACATGGAGAGACATCTCACCTGGAGAGACATCTCACCTGGAGAGACACCTCACATGGAGAGACACCTCACATGGAGAGACATCTCACCTGGAGAGACATCTCACCTGGAGAGACACCTCACATGGAGAGACATCTCACCTGGAGAGACATCTCACCTGGAGAGACACCTCACCTGGAGAGACATCTCACCTGGAGAGACATCTCACCTGGAGAGACATCTCACATGGAGAGACACCTCACATGGAGAGACACCTCACCTGGAGAGACATCTCACCTGGAGAGACACCTCACATGGAGAGACACCTCACATGGAGAGACATCTCACCTGGAGAGACATCTCACCTGGAGAGACACCTCACCTGGAGAGACACCTCACCTGGAGAGACACCTCACCTGGAGAGACACCTCACATGGAGAGACACCTCACCTGGAGAGACATCTCACCTGGAGAGACACCTCACCTGGAGAGACATCTCACCTGGAGAGACACCTCACCTGGAGAGACATCTCACCTGGAGAGACACCTCACCTGGAGAGACACCTCACATGGAGAGACACCTCACATGGAGAGACATCTCACCTGGAGAGACACCTCACCTGGAGAGACATCTCACCTGGAGAGACACCTCACCTGGAGAGACATCTCACCTGGAGAGACACCTCACCTGGAGAGACACCTCACCTGGAGAGACACCTCACATGGAGACACACCTCACCTGGAGAGACATCTCACCTGGAGAGACACCTCACCTGGAGAGACACCTCACCTGGAGAGACATCTCACCTGGAGAGACACCTCACCTGGAGAGACATCTCACCTGGAGAGACACCTCACCTGGAGAGACACCTCACCTGGAGAGACATCTCACCTGGAGAGACACCTCACATGGAGAGACACCTCACCTGGATGTCCCCCTGGTTGTTATTTTAAAGGTGATGTCACAGGAGTCTACACGTTGACTTACTGAAGTTCCTGCTGCAGTAAACTGATCGTGGTCAGATCACTGAAAGCTTTCTGGGCTTCATATGTTGCTGGAGACACAACCAGCTCCTCAGTCTGGCAGACAGACAGACAGACAGACAGGCAGACAGACGGTCAGACAGACGGTCAGACGGTGTGTTCAGCGGGTCAGAGGCGGTGCGTGGCGTGGTGACCTGACCCCGGGCAGGAGCACTCGGCTCGTTCCCAGCAGTCTGCGTGTGATGTTTCCATCGTAGCTGATCATCTTCACCACAGTGGGCTCAGACACCGGCAGCTCCCCCTGCTGGACGACAACAGCCACTACACCGTTATTGTTTGGAGCAAGTCAGTCTCCGAGAACATGTGAAACAAACTGAGTTCCTTCCAAATATATGCGTAAAATAAACTGTTAATGCAAAATACTCCAAAGCTCATCACTGCCGCATGAATGTGTAATGTTGATGTTTTTTGTTCTCTTGTGGGAAGACAACAATCTGAAGAATGTAAACTACATTAATACCTGATCGGCCTCTTGTTGTGTGTCGTGTCCTTCGGCCGTGTCCTGTGGAACAACAACAGCATCATTAGCACCAGGATTATTAATAAAATGCTAACAGTTGTTGAATATCATATCTTCGGCATATTCTTAATTTGACCTAAACAAAAGGTCTAATTGAATGTCATTAATCAAGTGACATAAGCGTTATTCATCCTGTCGTCTAGGCCACGTTTATCCAACATATGTTATATTTAATCTAAATGGTTCCAGGGTGTCGTAGCGCTGTTTACCTCTCCTGGCTCAGCCTCATCTTTAAACCCCCCGTCTGCTTGAGGCTCTGCTGACACGTCCGTGTTCCCCTATAAACATAAAACCACAAACACATGTTGGTACTTTTAAAGTTTTCCAGATAGTTGTGTTAATTCATTAATAATTAATTGAAACAATCTCTCCTCTGAAGTTCTACTTCACTGTCGTGTCAGTATCACCATCAATCAACCGACACCAGACATCCGAGTAACTTCTCCAAAAAGAGACTAAGTTAAAATATAAGATCATAAATAATAATGTATTTAATTTATATAGAGAGCTGTTCAAGGTATTTGAAAGACACTTTATAAGACACACAATAAAATAAATAACTAAAATTTGAATTAAAAAATAAGAACATAGAGCACACAATCGCAGTTATGAATAGTAAACCACAGCCGTGATTATCTTTATTTTAGGATTCAAAGTCATGTGAGTTGTTGATTGGCTCCTCACCAGACTCTCCGGGGCGTGGTCCCTGGAGGCGGAGTCAGCCTGCAGGACAGGAAGCTCTGCAGGACCAGCTGCCACTCCACAGAGCAGCATCATGCTGGTCTCCACCCAATCGGTGCTCTCCTTCTGAGGACGAGACAGCAGCACAGCACACATGTAGGTGTGTTCACCTCCCCCTAGTGGGTAACTCCGGTACTGCACCCTCTCAAAGTAAAAGACAAGTCGTCGGCCTTAAAATGAAATGTAGGTTGTGTGCGTATCTTAATTTTTCTATCGATGTTGGCCTGATATTACCATAAAGTTATTTTTCATCTATTTAATTCCGCAGCATAACTTTTACCTGCAGATTCCTGCACTCGTTCATCTCTTCCTCGCTCTCGGGTTCAAGTGGGTTCTGCAGAATCTGCTCCTCCAGGATCCGTTCGCAAGAGCTGGAGTCGAAAAAACAAACATTTAGATCTCAGAGTTACTAATCATGTATGTGTGAGAAGGTTATCACTGCCCTCTGATTCAGTTCAGCACTTCCTTATTGGACTGACGTGTGAGTTACGTTGGTGAACAGCATCTCATGACGATAAATCGTGAGAAGAAAAAGATTCAAAAACGTCAGCTACCTGCTGATGTTCATGGAGAACAAGTTCAGTTTCTCAGTCAGCGTCTTGGCGTCTTTATCCAGCGTCTGTGGTGAGAGGTTTGTCATGTAGCGGTGGTCCTGGTGCTGGTCCTGGTCCTGGTCCTGGTCCTGGTCTTCACTGTGCTCTGGAACCATGACGAGCAGCAGATCCAGCATCCAGCGGGTCAGACCCGTGTGAAGAGAACGGACCTGAGGGGGGAGGAACCGCTCAGTCAGGTTCAGGAGCTGATGTGTTCTTAAAGAGTTCTTCAAAGAACCTATAAAGGTGTCTCAAAGAACCGTAGAACATGGTTCTTTAAGGCACCATTTATGGTTCCTTCAAACAACCTTTCAATTAGGGTTCTTTAAAGAACCATTTCCTTAAAGAGTTCTTCAAAGAACCTATAATGGTGTCTCAAAGAACCTTAAAACATGGTTCTTCAAGGCTCCATTCATGGTTCCTTCCAAGAACCTTTTCAAACCAGGGTTCTTTAAAGAACCATTTCCTTAAATAGTTCTTCAAAGAACCTATAAAGGTGTCTCAAAGAACCTTAAAACATGGTTCTCAAGGCACCATTTATGGTTCCTTCAAAAAACCTTTCAAACCAGGGTTCTTTAAAGAACCATTTCCTTCAAAACATGGTTCTTTAACCTTTTCAGCCCCGTGCAAATGGACCTATTTTTTAGGTTTCTGCTCGACATAAGAAACCCAAACTAAAAAGGGTTTATATATCTCTGCAACCACAAAGGCTGTTTGAATAATGTTGGTGTTATAATAAAAGGCAACACATGTGAGATGTTGTTCAGATGTGTAAATATGAGTTTATATTTTACTGGTTAGGAGTAAATAAAGATGAAACACAGCAAAAATAGAAGTTTCAGGTTCGCCTAGGGAGAAAGAAAAGCACATTCAGGATCATAACTCTTAGAAGGATGCACAGAACATCTCTAGACTAACTCAGATAACAACACAACATATGAATAGTCTGACTGCGAAGTTTGACTTGGAAGAGAGAAGCAGAAATAAAGTTAGAGAGTTTTTAGTAAGGAGAATTTAGGCGAGGTCTCTAAAATGTGCATTTGGGCTCATTTGAGCACCATCTGTGGAATTTTACTTTTCTCATGTACCAAAACATTTATTTCACTTGTGTTTTACTTTTGGTGTTGAATACATCCAAATCCATCAGTCTGTGGCTTGATGGGTTAACTGGGTCGGGTTGGTACTGACCTCGTCTCTGAGCCGCTGGTTCTCACCCTCAGTGAAGTCGGACATGCTGGTGATGAACTTCTGCACTTTGTGTAACGCCTCCTCTGCCTCTGAGCTACACACACACACACACACACACACACACACACACACACACACACACACACACACACACACACACACACACACACACACACACACACACACACACACACACACACACACACACACACACACACACACAGCAGGTAAATAAGCATTAAGCGATTGATGACCCCACTATTAACCCAATTTACTATATATGTTCTACTGTCTTTTCTTTATTTGAATTTGAATTGAAGTTTTTCTTTTTGTCATTTAAAATGTTTAGTTGATTTCTTTTTTGTTCGAGAAATAAAAAGTAAAAATATATATACCGGTATATATTTTTTTCTCACCTTTCTCATGCTTAATGAACTACACATCATCTTACAAATAATTCGTAAATTACATAAAAATAAACTCAAATGGCCAAATGGCCACTTTCTTTCCATTTAATCCATTGTTTAAACCAAATTTACAATAAGTCAGGCTTGTTGTTGTCCTCTTGGTTCTCCGCCTGCATGCTGGAGACGTCCTGAAAAACGTGTTCGGCCAGACCCGTCCAGGTCCTCAGAGCCTCCTCCAGCTGCAGCCAATCAGAGACAGAGGCCACTGCTGGTCCATCGACCGCCGCACCGAGCCTGGAGGCCTGGGACTCCATCGAGCCGAGCAGCGCCGCGACCCGGCCGCGGACCCCTGAAACGGGACAACGGGGGTCAGCTGAAGTCCACGACATGAGGACTGCACCCCCCCAACGAGGACCAGGAGAACACCAAGACCACCAAGAGACAGGTTCATCCACATGGTGACCAATGAACAGGGTTCATCCACACGACCAATGAACAGGTTAATCCACATGACCAATGAACAGGTTCATCTACATGACCAATGAACAGGTTCATCCACATGACCAATGAACAGGTTCATCCTAATGACCAATGAACAGGTTCATCCACATGACCAATGAACAGGGTTCATCCACATGGTGACCAATGAACAGGGTTCATCCACACGACCAATGAACAGGTTAATCCACATGACCAATGAACAGGTTCATCCACATGACCAATGAACAGGGTTCATCCACATGGTGACCAATGAACAGGTTCATCCACATGACCAATGAACAGGTTAATCCACATGACCAATGAACAGGTTCATCCTAATGACCAATGAACAGGTTCATCCACATGACCAATGAACAGGTTCATCCACATGACCAATGAACAGGTTCATCTACATGACCAATGAACAGGTTAATCCTCATGACCAATGAACAGGTTAATCCTCATGACCAATGATCAGGGTTCATCCACACGACCAATGAACAGGTTCATCCACATGACCAATGAACAGGTTCATCCTCATGACCAATGAACAGGTTCATCCTCATGACCAATGAACAGGTTCATCCTCATGACCAATGAATAGGTTCATCCTCATGACCAATGAACAGGTTCATCCACATGACCAATGAACAGGTTCATCCTCATGACCAATGAACAGGTTCATCCACATGACCAATGAACAGGTTCATCCTCATGACCAATGAACAGGTTCATCCTCATGACCAATGAACAGGTTCATCCTCATGACCAATGAACAGGTTCATCCTCATGACCAATGAACAGGTTCATCCACATGACCAATGAACAGGTTCATCCACATGACCAATGAACAGGTTCATCCACATGACCAATGAACAGGTTCATCCACATGACCAATGAACAGGTTCATCCACATGGTGACCAATGAACAGGTTCATCCTCATGACCAATGAACAGGTTCATCCACATTTTACAAATTCCCTCACCACTCTCTCCAGTGACGTGGGTGTCCAGCTGCTTCAGGAGCCCCGACAGGGCCGTGTCCAGCTCTCTGAGGGCCTGCTGGCCTCCAGCTGTCGGTTCGCCGTCCACCGGAGGAGGGGCGTGTCTTCTGAAGAGCGCCAGGCTGATGTTCAGCCATCTTTCCCGGTCGTGGTCGAGCTCGCTGAGTGTCTGCTGGCAGCACAGCAGCGTCTCACCTTGATAGGTGTCACACTGGAGGGCCAATGACTGCAGAGGAGCAGAACAGGGGGAGGAGTCAAGGACATTAAACTTACTGTATGACTCACATCATAACACATCCACTTGATAATTACATTATATATAAAATGCATGCTTTGAAAAAAGCTGTTCCTAATTTAGGTTCAAGAGCAGTGTTAAATACATAGAGACAGAAAAATAAAGGTTCTTAAATGGTTCTTTAAAAGGCTTTGTGGTTCTACGAAGAACCATCACCTACTGAGAAGAGCCATTTTGGAAATGGTGCCTTAAAGAACCATTTTTTGAAGGTTCTTTGAGACACCTTTATAGGTTCTTCCAATAACTCTTTAAGGAAATGGTTCTTTAAAGAACCCTGGTTTGAAAGGTTCTTTGTGGAACCAGAAATGGTTCTTCTATGGCATCACTCTGAAGAACCATCTTTGGTTCCAGATGGCCCCTCCATGTCTCTGTGAGCAGACAGATGGACGTCATCAGGGACCACGATGATGAACACATGAAGGAGGTGAATGTCTTACCTGTGACCAGTTTTTCATATCAGCGTGACACTTTTCCAAAGAAGCGTCCTCATGCTTTGGTTGAGGACCGCTTGAAGGAGAGGAAGACGCACGTCAATCTTAAATTGACACTATACTGAGCAGGTTTACAGAAAATCTAATATATATAGATACAATTATATATATATATAATTATATATAAATATATATAAATATAATGATATATATATAAATATATATGTAATTATATATATATACACAATTATATATATATATTTATATAAATATATATACAGGACTGTCTCAGAAAATTAGAATATTGTGATAAAGTTCTTTATTTTCTGTAATGCAATTAAAAAAACAAAAATGTCATGCATTCTGGATTCATTACAAATCAACTGAAATATTGCAAGCCTTTTATTCTTTTAATATTGCTGATTATGGCTTACAGCTTAAGAAAACTCTAAAATCCTATCTCATAAAATTTTAATATTTCCTCAGACCAAGTAAAAAAAAAGATTTATAACAGCTGAGTGTTTGTCAAGGCTCAGGAAACCCTTGCAGGTGTTTCGAGTTCATTAGACAATTCAAGTGATTTGTTTAATACCCTACTAGTATACTTTTTCATGATATTCTAATATTTAGAGATAGGATATTTGAGTTTTCTTAAGCTGTAAGCCATAATCAGCAATAAATCAGAATAAAAGGCTTGCAATATTTCAGTTGATTTGTAATGAATCCAGAATGCATGACATTTTTGTTTTTTAAATTGCATTACAGAAAATAAAGAACTTCATCACAATATTCTAATTTTCTGAGACAGTCCTGTATATATACAGACACAAGTATATATATATAATTATATATATATAAATATATATATAATTATATATATAAACATATATATATAATTATATATATATATACACAATTATATATAAATATATATATATATAAATATATATATACATACACAATTATATTTAAATATATATATACATACACAATTATATATATATATATACAGGACTGTCTCAGAAAATTAGAATATTGTGATAAAGTTCTTTATTTTCTGTAATGCAATTAAAAAAACAAAAATGTCATGCATTCTGGATTCATTACAAATCAACTGAAATATTGCAAGCCTTTTATTCTTTTAATATTTAATAATTTTTTAATTGCATTACAGAAAATAAAGAACTTTATCACAATATTCTAATTTTCTGAGACAGTCCTGTATATATTTTAATTAATGGTTGATTATGAAACCTCCCTTGGTGTCTGAGCGTTCCCTTACTGGTGGTGCGCGATGCAGAAGGCGAGCCACTCGACGATGCCTTGCTGGATTGTCCCGATCTGTTCACACTGAGCACGCTCAGTCCTCTTCATCTGGGACATGAAGGCAGTCAGCTGCTCCCTCCAGTGGTCAGTGAACTCCATGATGGTATTCAGGTCGTCTGAGTCCTAAAGCAGGATGGTCACGGTCACAGTTAGAGTGAATTGAGCCACCTGGGGGGTCGTACCTGGGGCAGGAACAGGAAGTGCTTTGTTACCTTCAAGCTGAGGGAGAGGCAGCACTGCTCGGCCGACTTCAACCAGCTCTGCTCGATGACGTGAAGCCGATGGATCAGCTGCAGCTTCTTCAAACTGATCACCTGACAATCACAGAGACATGTCAGGGTTCACACACATGGTGACCAATGGGTTCAAGGACTTTCCCAGGGCTCTTCACCAAATTTCCATCACCAAATCTCAGATGTAGACATGAAAAAGTGATAAAAATGTTGAATTTAAACTAACAATGAGAATTCCAAAGCATACAGTATGTATACCGTTTGAATAAACATATTAATATAACACAACTTTGGTGATTTTAACACTGTTTTAAAATTCCAGGACTTTTCCAGATTTTCCATGACCGTACGAACCCTGCGTGTTATCCCCACAGCCAAAAACTCATCGTTAACAACATTGGCCACGGCTGTTTATATCATAAAATAATCCATATTGATATACTTCTCATTCCTTCTGATATTAAAATCCCAAACAACTGGAACATGGCGTGAGTCCGTTGACAGAACGCCTCCCGGCTCCCTCACCTTGAGGGCGAGGCAGAAGGTGAGCTGGCTCCAGGAGTCTCTCTCCTCCGTCAGCCGGACCAGCCGGGCCTCCAGGCGGCCCCGGTGCAGCTCGTACAGCTCGTGGTAGCCCTGCACCGCCCTGAGAGGAGCACACGGAGCATCTACGACTAAATCTGTTGCTTTGCCCCCTTGAAACACTCATTTTAAGCTTCTACATTTGGAAGTAATACAGACAGATACAGTCAAAGTTGCTGTGTACATTACAACGAGGATAGCGGCACCTGGCATCGAACACGCGGGTCCATCATCGCTTCAACGGTGTTACTCTTTGCGGTATTCTTTTTGTCATTTTCTGAGTAAGGCACAAATAAATATCCTGAAATAAATCGCTCATATCAACCAGATAAATAAGCTTCATATTAATCCCGCTGGTTAATTTTGGAATACGCCAACTTTTTTTGGTTCACCGTGGGCCACATCAACATCAAAGGGTTGTAGCTTAAAGATATAAACCTATAAACTACTCCCACTATATTGTTAATAAACTCTCTTTGCATTTGATTATTGTTCATTTAATCTTATACATATTATAACACAAATCCATTTAATTTTAAACCTTCAAAATAAAAGCACAGGATATTTTTCTTCAATTTCTTTAAGAAAAGTTGATCGTGTGTCTTTCAAGCCGTCGGGGCCACGTAAAATGACGTGGCAGGCCGCATTCGGCCCGGGGGCCTTGTGTTTGACACCTAGAGACCAGCAGTCCAGAGAAAGAGAACAAAGAGGTTGAATTTTAATAATAATAGATTCAAGATTCAAGGTTTCATTTGCCATTTGTGCCCCTAGACACACATCATGGCCGCACATCTTAAAGGGCCAGTGTACCTGAAACATAAATGTATAAACTAATCAAACATATTGTTAAATAACTTTCTTTGCATTTGATTATTGTTTATTCAAGTGTAGAAATATGGTACGTAAGAACATCTCTCTAACATTATGACATAAATCCATTTGATTTGAAACCTTCAAAATAAAAGCACAGGATATTTTTCTTCAATTTCTTTAAGAAAAGGTGATCGTGTGTCTTTCAAGCCGTCAGGGGGCCAAGCAAAATGCCGTGCCGGGCCGCATTCGGCCCTCGGGCCTTGTGTTTGACCCCTGTGCACTAAATGAACGGTGGTTCAATGTGTTGCTGCTGTACTGGGGACTCACTCTGAGTTGGTGTGAGTTTGCTCGAGGGCCTCTGCCAGCTGCCGGTGAGCGCGCTCGGCCTGCCGGGAAACAGATGCATCATGGTCTCTCATCCTGCACAGCTCCCTGTGAAGAGGACGCACACCCGGAAACACATGTATTACATTCACACGTTGTAGTGAACGCTAGTATTTTAAATGTCGGGTTACGTCTCCGTCGTGAACCTACGCACGTGTTGAGCCTCTGGATGGAGGTCTTGATGCGGTGGATCTCCTCCGTGAGCCGGCGGTCCAGAGCTCGCTGGGCCACCGTCTCCGTGTGCAGAGCCTTCAGCTGCCTGGGGACTCGCTCCAGCAGGGACTGGTAGCGCTCTCTGGACAGACACACACACACACACACACACACACAGACACACACACTGCTGTGAAAAAGGGCTTCTTGAGGGTCATTGCTGGAGAAAGATCTTCTGAAAATCTTCCAAAAAGTCTTTGTCGAAATATTTTTTTTAAGTGAACACAGTTGCAGAATGATGGCTCGTTTTATGAGTTATTATCTACATCCATATTTCCAAAATCTGGTGTGAAGGTTCCCTCAGCAGTGTTTTTACCATTTAAATAAATATATATTGTCCGTAAATATGATTTGAGAGATGTTTGTAAGTTTACTGCACAAAAGGCTAAAAAGGGATTAAAAGAAGATGCATTTCTATTGTAGGAGTTCAATTATGGAACAACGTTAAAATGGATATAAGAATGGTCAACTCAGTTTGGTTTTCAAAAGAATTATTTATAAAATTATTTTTGAGGGTTATAAGTGTGATTGAAAAGTATGTATATGGAAGATGTATGTGAATAAATATATATATATATGTGTATATATATATTACTTTGTATTTTCTTTATTATTTTTCTTTATTTTATATTAATTCTTTGATTTATTTGATTATAACAATTATATAAGCATATTTTGCTTCTACCTATATCTTTTCAGTCTCTGTTTTGTATATTATATAGAATAACATTGTCTTGTATTGCAATGATTGACTGAATAAAATACACAACAACAACAACAACCTGAGCTTGGCGAGCAGCTGTCCTCTCTCGGCACAGCCGACGCTGACCTGCCGGATCAGCTCGTGGAAAACGATGTTGTAGATGCTCTGCTCCGCCTGCACCAGCTCCAGCAGACCCTCCATCTGTGGAGCACGCCATTGCACTTTCAATTTAAATGATGTGGAGCCGGCTCTACCAGGAGGAAAGAAAACTCCATGCAAATACTCCAGTTGCACTCTCAGCACACGTTGCACTCCGTGTCTCCGCTCAGCCCAAAAGCCTGATGTGGCTCTCGTCTGTACGTTCCGCCTACCTGGGAGAGCTCCGTCAGCTCCTCCATCTGCCGATCCACTCCGGCCTTCTCCAGCATGTCATCCATCATCCTCATCAGCTGGATCACCTCCAGCCTGCCACTGGGCCTCCTGGACACACGGAGCACACACACACCGCCCGGGTCGGACCAGCACTGGGCCGAGAGCTTTTGGATTTTACGTTTCACAAATGGTGACACTTTTCAGGATTCTATTGGCTGCCAGTGTGGTCAATCTAGTGTTGGTTGGTAGCCCTCATTTCTACTGGCGCTGATGTTTCCAAAAATGTGTCGTTTTCTGAAATCGACCCATCCCCCGCTAGTTTTAGTAATTTCTAAACTATACTAATTTTTTGTTGTTTATCTTAACCCTTGTGTTGCCTCAGGGTCATTTTGACCCGAATCAATATTACACCCTCCCCCCGCCTTAGGATTAATTTGACCCCATTCAATGTTTAATGTCGGTGTTCTTTCGGTAGTCAACAAACAAACATAAAGTGCCTCACACTTAAACTTGGAAAACAATATTAATTCTAATAATTTTCTGGAGGTTTTAATTGCTGGCGTTAAATTGAACCCAAAGGGTAAAATATGTTAGTAAATATAAAGGTAACAGGATGGTGAAACATTGAATCGGGTCAAAATGACCCAAAGGCGGGGGGAGGGTGTAATATTGATTCGGGTCAAAATGACCCTAAGGCAACACAAGGGTTAAAAACATTTTAGAAAAATGCTGTGTTTGGATATATTGAACACCATGAGTAACATAGAAGTGAAATATATGGTTTGTTACATGAGAAAATGAAAATGAACATTTGCCAAAATGGCCGTTTTGGAGACCTCGCCTAAATTCTCTGGACTAAAACCTTCTAACTTTGTTCTGCTTCACTTTTTCAAAGTCAAACTTTATGCAGGGAGAATGTTCACATATTTTAATATGATTTGTGAGGGTTTTAAATCTTTCAACTGCCTCATTCCAAAAATATAATCATCCTGGAAGTGCTTTTTTTTCAATTCGGACCTGAAATTTATATATTTTTTCTGTGTGCCATCTTCATTTACTCTTACCCAGTAACATATAGACTGATATGTACACATGTGAACAAAAGAAAAAAATGATTAAAAAGGTAAAAATGATTAAAACAGCCCTAGTGGTTGCGGAGATACAACCTTCTTAGTTTGGGTATGCAATTTTCAGAGCAGAGGCCTAAAAAAAGCTTGGTGCTGAAAGGGTTAAGGCACAGCGGACTATTACTTACTACTATTATTAATATAGTAACTCACAATGAAGGGAAGACACGCAGCTTCTGCTCATCGTCCTGCAGCTGCACCGTGAACGCACTGAGGAGAGAAGCAGCGTGAGCGGGTGTTTTATTTCTTTCTTACAACATGAAGATTTAGGTAAGAAAGCAGACTCACTCCTCGAAGAACTCGAGGCTCCGTAGACCTTTGTTCTTCACCATGTGATATTCCTCCGGGATCAGACGGTCTGAGACATTCACGTTCTGGAAGACAGAAGAGCGGCCGTGGTTATTACCGTGATGCACGAGACACAAATATACGGCAATAAATGTGAAGTTAATGTGATTATCGTAAATCACAGCAGGGTAAGAAATGTACATTTTTTTAGGGGGCAGTTTTTTCCCCACTGACTGAAATCCAGAAGCAATTAAAAAGAAATTGAGGGCACTTTTTTAAACGTGTGAAATAATATTAAACTTTTATTCAACAATAATAAATATACTTATTTAGGCTTACAGTATAAGAGCAATTGTCATAAAATGGCAATAATAAGACAATGATGCAGCAGTCCTCAGATTCAAAGTGTTTTCTTATATTTTTAGAACAAAAAACAAACAGAAAACATAAATCAGGCAAACATATTCAATTGTATTCTTATTGCTTTGTGGATATTTATTGTTATTAAATTTGTTAAACAACTATCAACAATTCTAATTTATTTCTTTGTTTTTTTATAATTCAAAATTGTATTTATTGATTTTCTTGTGTAGAGTACAGGCCATACAGATAGGACACACACAACAAAGAACAAAAATAAAATGCTATTAAAATATCTAAATTATGGGGGCATTTCTTGCCCCCCTCCTCGTGATATCAGGGGCAAAAGTATATTTCTTAGGGTCAGTTTTGCCCTTTGCCCCGGTGTGTCTCTGATGCGGAATCACAGCATCTGTGAGGCATCTGTAAAACCTTCTACGACTGAATATGAATATTTAAAATGTCTCTTTTGACTTTTACTAACTATGTTAATTATCTTTATTATCTTTGCAAGACACAATCGACATGCACAGACCTGCTGCAGCTCGAGTCTGCATGGTTTCTACTTTTTTTTCCCCTTCTGGGTTAATAATGAAGTTTCTGTAGCACGGCTTTAATGTGTTGTACCACATGATGCTCAGAAATAAATCAGGTAAGTTACGACTTTTGGCTGATTCTAGGGCCTTACATATGTTTGCCATGAAGGGTTAAAAGGTCACCTGAGACCGTTTACCTGTGGTTCTCCGATGCCACTTCTGTCAGTCAGTGGGGGGAGGGGGCTCCTCTTCCTCTGGGTTACCATGGCATCGCACAGGAACGAAATATCCCTGAATGGACGTCATCCAATCAGAAAAGAAACATAAAGAAAACAACTCGCCTCTGAAGGGTCGTCTGCAGTTAAGACACTTTGAGGCGGCAAACGTTATTATCAGATTACAGGTAACTATTCATTTATGGGACATTCGACAAGTAGCCTGGAGGAATTGCAAATAAAATGGTGGTAAGAATGATATAAATACAATTGTTATTGTAGTTTCAAAATGAAGGATGATGATTTATGATGATTTATGTCCGTGTTTTTCTGTCCCTGTCTGATTGTTCGTATAGTTGGTTGTTATATGTTATGTCATCTTTATTTATTTGGTGTTGTTTTTTGTTGTCTGGTAATGTGTAACTTATACAAATTTTAAAATAAAATGATTGAAAGAAAGATAACTACCTAAAATCAGTTAGGTGAAAATGCAATATCCAAACCAATAAACATGCAAGTGACGTTTTATTGGATGACATCACTCTAAATCTTTGGATGAACATTATTGTTTCAACAACAACAACAACAACACTGTTCTGTCGGTGCAGCTGACCTGCCCGCTCCGGTCAGGGATGTCGGCTGCTCCAGAAAGAATTTGTATTTCTTGCGTCCGAGCTGATGATGCCAGACTGCGTCCGGCCGTCTGAGTCCACATCCCTGTGTGCACAGAATCCTTCTTGGGGAACTACGCAGACATAATGCCATCTCTTGTTGGACCAATGGTGGTAGAATAGATACCTTGCAGTGCCGGTGGTGTGCAGTGTGGCCCGGCGTGCTCCTGCTGCTCACGGTGGAGGTCAGGCTGACCACCAGCTCATCTGGGAGGGCGTGGTTGTTGACGATGGGAGGATATCTCTTCCTGCTCTCTGCTGGGACATTCAGCTCCACAACTGGAGAAACACAAATACTAATAAAAAAACTCAAACATACCAGGAGGTGGATAACTCACCTTGGTATGAGGGAATGTACTACTTTAAATCACACAACAGGTATCCTAATGGTATTTATATTTATATATATATATATATATATATTATAATGTATATATTATATATAATGTGTGTATTTATATATATAATATAATGTATATATTATATATAATGTGTGTATGTATATATATACATATTATATATATGTATATATATATAGATGTGTATATATATATATTTATATATATATATATATGTATATATATATGTATATATATATATAAATAATAGTGACAAATAATTGTGTTAGTTTGAGTGGGAGAGATATAACTATACATCTGTAATCATTTCTGCAGAAGTTAGTGGCTGTTATAACGATCTAACTTCCGGTTGGGATTAACTAACGACCTGTGTTACGGTTTAACAGGCGACCCTGTTAACTGGCGACTTTTCACGTATAGCCTCCTTAGTATAGTCCTCGTTAGTAATGAAGTGTCAACCCCTCTCATATACATAATAATATATACTGTACGAATTAAGCAATGCGGCATTCACGAGGGTTGGTTCAAAGTCACCGGTTAACACGGTCGCTTCTTAAACCGCAACACCTGCTAGCTGAGCCACCCCCTCGTCCCCGGAGTGTCCCACCTCTGGCGTCCGGCTCCGGCCTCCATGAACCCGGCGCTGAGTTGGCTCTCGTGACCGCAGACATCCTTAAACTCACGGCGGGGGACGTTACGGTGAGCTTTAAAAAAACTAAAATTACTAAAAGTGGACGGGAAGATAGTTTTTATTGGCCTAAAAAAATAAAATCGCGAACCCGTCCTTTCTCCCAGGGTCCGACTTCCTGGTCGCGTTGCCATGGAAACAACCAGCGCTTTAACATGGACACTGAAGTTTGTTATTTTTTTGTCTTATCAAAGCCTGAATACAAATGTAGCTACGAAATAAAACAATATATAGTTCATTTTCTGTTGTTTTATCATAGCCTTAATATAAATGTAAAGCTACGAAATCAAACAATATATATAGTTTGGTTGTATTCATTTATTAACGTATGTTGTGTGTGTTATTGCTGGGTTCATGAACTGACTATAAAACACGGGATTACTCTATATTTGTCTACTCGCGTTTTGTAATCAGTTCATTAATGCACTCAACAATATATTATTTTATTCATTTAACTAAATAACCAATCAATCAAACATGTTATTTATAAAATGATAATTCATTCTACAATCTATAAATCCATTTTAATGATTGAGTCATTCCGTATTTTTATTTTATTTAGTTCTATTTGTATAATATAGAAAATGTAATTGACAAAGATGATTGAAATTGATATGAAGATTAATATGTCACATCGTGATATTTAGATTTTAGGTATGGCTTTGTTTGTTTTGTTTGTTTTACTAAAGCACGTGCTGTATCTAAATAACATATACGTAACAATATGTGCATACCCTTATAATTATCTAAACCCATTTATTCGATGTTTAAATGTTATTCCTTCACATGAGTTATCCCGTAACTCCCTCTCGTGTGATTCGTCACATGCCCGAGCGTGAGGGCGCGCGCTCAACGCCACGCGGTGGTCTTTTTTGGATTATTGCTCCATCAACACAACAGCGAGCATCAAGTGGATCTGCAGCCGACAGCAGAGGAGTCGCAGCGGGCAGAAGAGATCCGTGTGTAGGACGAGACTTCCACTCAACCATCAGGATGGTTTCCTGTGACGATGATGGATTTAATTCGCTGTCATCATTTTGAATTACTTGCACGCGCACTTCTCATCTCGTCCCTGTTGGTGACAGGAGGTACGTGACTGCTTCTTCTCCCGAGGTTATGAGTCGAGTTTCAGAGGAAAGACCTACTTGATGTGACGCTGCAGCTGAATAATAATCATCATAATGTCCATATGATATTTATAAAGTTAGAAGTACATTCATAGGGCTGTTTGCATGTGAACACCAGCGGAAGTAGACTCATTATTGCAGTGGTTCTCAAATGAGGGTCCGTGAAGGCACCCCAGGAGGCACGGTAATAAAAAAATATATATTTAAAATGAGGATCCATTAAAAAATCCTTTATATATAAGTTTAAAAAAGTGATTTATTCCCTATTAAATCAGACACTGATGTCACAATGCTGCGTATTACATATTTCTCTTTCAACCCAGAATGCTTTGCAGCAATGAGGGGGTACATCGAGGGAACCAGTGCATTATTGTATCGCATGTTCTCAATATTCCCCGCATGATGCCTGCAGGTTGGATACAAGACTCATTTCAAACGTTTGTTTTATTAACACTCGATTGGCAAAAGTTTCCCGAAACCTTAAAATGAAGTAACACGATATAAAGATGGATACCATGCGTCTGATACTGGTGCACGCTTGGAATATCAATTAACACCGTGAGAGTTGACACATATTTCCTCTCTGTGGTAATCTTTGCACATCTAGACAAAAAGAAATCTATACAATGGTGAGCAGCTGGTGACCCGTGAGGGGGTGTGAGGGGCTGACGAGCGATGGACCATACGTCTCATATAACACCTCCATAACAATAACCTGTGTTCTTATCGCCACTGAACACACACGCAGCTACTGCAGCGACGTGCATCCGTCAGGTGGCCCACATGCGCTGCTGGAGGACCTCCAGATAGGACCAGACAAAGACCCCCAGAGGGCATTTGCATATGAAAAGAGCCTTACATGCTGTGTGTGTGTGTGTGTGGGGGCTGTGGCGTGTGGTTGGCTAAGTCTCAAACAGGCAACAGGCCGTCGTCTGCAGTCCTCTGGATTTAGTAAACACCTGTCATGGTTTCCCAAGATACACACAAACCGTCTGGAGGAACGATCGACCTCCACAGAGGACGGAGGGTCGGTGGCTGAGTGGGTGGAGGCGGAGCTACTCTTGTAATTGCTCTTTTTTTACTTCTCCGTCGTCTACACTCGGCCTGATTGAGCTCTTGAGGCGTGATCAGCGCGCGCCATCATCATCATCATCCTCATCATCATCATCATCTGGCCGAGTGTTGTTGGAACATCTCTTTTCATATCGGCGTGAAGCGACCCGAGCAGCGCGGTGACGATGATGACGCTGTCGAGCACACGCAGAACCATGGAGGAGCATCTGGAACCGAGAAGGGTTCTTCAGAGTGACGCCATAGAAGAACCATTTCTGATTCCAAAAAGAACCTTTCAAACCAGGGTTCTTAAAATCGTGAAAGACTTCTTTAAAGAACCTATAAAGGTGTCTCAAAGAACCTTAAAAACATGGTTATTCAAGGCACCATTTCTGGTTCCACAAAGAACCTTTCAAACCAGGGTTCTTTAAAGAACCATTTCCTTAAAGAGTTCTCAAAGAACCGATAAAGGTGTCAAAGAACCTTAAGGAAACTTTCTGTTCTGTTTTTATTTCTATTGTTTAAATATAAAAGACGAGGCGCAGTCAATGATGAGAATCCTCGAAAATGCGATAATATTATTTTTTTAATGTAAGATACATTTTTATGATCATTAAAAAAGGTCAAAATCAAAGAACCCAAACATATTTATATTTTTAGGACACACATGATTTAGTCACACAAGAGGATAATGTATTTCATTGCGGCCCCTAAGGATGAAGTGCTGATCGTCTCATTAGGATGTGCAGCAGCGTCGATAGACACGAGAGGATCTAAACACACCGTCAAGTGTGAAGAAGTAAATGCTTTAAAACCTTCAGGATGCAGTTACCATGGAAACGGATTGAACGCCGAAGCCAAACAGTGTGATTGGTTACCATGGCAGTCGGCCATGACGCCCTGAGAGGCTCTTACATGTGAAGCCCTCGTTGCGCCGACAGCTGCTGGCTTGTTTTCATCAAAGCGACAGAAAGGCCGAGCGTGACCTCTAGGGACCACGGGGTCACGCACAAGTGATTCATCACAAGTCACTCATGTACCTTTAGTCAACACTTCAATTCAGTTAATATAGCCCGATATCACAAAATACTAATTATCCTCAGAGGGCTTTACAATCTGTACACATAGACATCCCTGACCTTTGACCTTTGACCTCACATCGGATCAGGAACTACTCCCAAGAAATAGAAAAAACCCTTCAGGGGTAAAAAAAAAAGTAAGAAACCTTCAGGAGAGCAACAGAGGAGGATCTGGTCATGTGACCGGATGAACAATAGATGTCATGTGACCGGATGAACAATAGATGTCATGTGACCAGATGAACAATAGATGTCATGAGACCAGATGAACAATAGATGTCATGTGACCAGATGAACAATAGATGTCATGTGACCAGATGAACAATAGATGTCATGTGACCAGATGAACAATAGATGTCATGTGACCAGATGAACAATAGATGTCATGTGACCAGATGAACAATAGATGTCATGTGACCAGATGAACAATAGATGTCATGTGACTAGATGAACAATAGATGTCATGTGACCAGATGAACAATAGATGTCATGTGACCAGATGAACAATAGATGTCATGTGACCAGATGAACAATAGATGTCATGTGACCAGATGAACAATAGATGTCATGAGACCAGATGGACAATAGATGTCATGTGACCAGGTGAACAATAGATGTCATGTGACCAGATGAACAATAGATGTCATGTGACCAGGTGAACAATAGATGTCATGTGACCAGATGAACAATAGATGTCATGTGACTAGGTGAACAATAGATGTCATGTGACCAGATGACCAATATATGTCATGTGACCAGATGAACAATAGATGTCATGTGACCAGGTGAACAATAGATGTCATGTGACCAGATGAACAATAGATGTCATGTGACCAGATGAACAATATATGTCATGTGACCAGGTGAACAATAGATGTCATGTGACTAGATGAACAATAGATGTCATGTGACCAGATGAACAATAGATGTCATGTGACCAGGTGAACAATAGATGTCATGTGACCAGATGAACAATAGATGTCATGTGACCAGATGAACAATATATGTCATGTGACCAGGTGAACAATAGATGTCATGTGACCAGATGAACAATAGATGTCATGTGACCAGATGAACAATAGATGTCATGTGACCAGATGAACAATAGATGTCATGTGACCAGATGAACAATAGATGTCATGTGACCAGATGAACAATAGATGTCATGTGACCAGGTGAACAATAGATGTCATGTGACCAGGTGAACAATAGATGTCATGTGACCAGATGAACAATATATGTCATGTGACCAGATGAACAATAGATGTCATGTGACCAGGTGAACATTAGATGTCATGTGACCAGATGAACAATAGATGTCATGTGACCAGGTGAACAATAGATGTCATGTGACCAGATGAACAATAGATGTCATGTGACCAGATGAACAATAGATGTCATGTGACCAGGTGAACAATAGATGTCATGTGACCAGATGAACAATAGATGTCATGTGACCAGATGAACAATAGATGTCATGTGACCAGATGAACAATAGATGTCATGTGACCAGATGAACAATAGATGTCATGTGACCAGGTGAACAATAGATGTCATGTGACCAGATGAACAATAGATGTCATGTGACCAGATGAACAATAGATGTCATGTGACCAGGTGAACAATAGATGTCATGTGACCAGGTGAACAATAGATGTCATGTGACCAGATGAACAATAGATGTCATGTGACCAGGTGAACAATAGATGTCATGTGACCAGATGAACAATAGATGTCATGTGACCAGATGATCAATAGATGTCATGTGACCAGGTGAACAATAGATGTCATGAGACCAGGTGAACAATAGATGTCATGAGACCAGGTGAACAATAGATGTCATGTGACCAGATGAACAATAGATGTCATGTGACCAGTTGAACAATAGATGTCATGTGACCAGGTGAACAATAGATGTCATGTGACCAGATGAACAATAGATGTCATGTGACCAGATGAACAATAGATGTCATGTGACCAGATGAACAATAGATGTCATGTGACCAGATGAACAATAGATGTCATGTGACCAGATGAACAATAGATGTCATGTGACCAGATGAACAATAGATGTCATGTGACCAGGTGAACAATAGATGTCATGTGACCGGGTGAACAATAGATGTCATGTGACCAGGTGAACAATAGATGTCATGTGACCAGATGAACAATAGATGTCATGTGACCAGATGAACAATAGATGTCATGTGACTAGGTGAACAATAGATGTCATGTGACTAGATGAACAATAGATGTCATGTGACCGGGTGAACAATAGATGTCATGTGACCAGATGAACAATAGATGTCATGTGACCAGGTGAACAATAGATGTCATGTGACTAGATGAACAATAGATGTCATGTGACCAGGTGAACAATAGATGTCATGTGACCAGATGAACAATAGATGTCATGTGACCAGGTGAACAATAGATGTCATGTGACCAGATGAACAATAGATGTCATGTGACCAGATGAACAATAGATGTCATGTGACCGGGTGAACAATAGATGTCATGTGACCAGGTGAACAATAGATGTCATGTGACCAGGTGAACAATAGATGTCATGTGACCAGGTGAACAATAGATGTCATGTGACCAGATGAACAATAGATGTCATGTGACCAGATGAACAATAGATGTCATGTGACCAGATGAACAATAGATGTCATGTGACCGGGTGAACAATAGATGTCATGTGACCGGGTGAACAATAGATGTCATGTGACCAGGTGAACAATAGATGTCATGGGACCAGATGAACAATAGATGTCATGCGACCAGATGAACAATAGATGTCATGTGACCAGGTGAACAATAGATGTCATGTGACTAGATGAACAATAGATGTCATGTGACCAGGTGAACAATAGATGTCATGTGACCAGATGAACAATAGATGTCATGTGACCAGATGAACAATAGATGTCATGTGACCGGGTGAACAATAGATGTCATGTGACCAGGTGAACAATAGATGTCATGTGACCAGGTGAACAATAGATGTCATGTGACCAGGTGAACAATAGATGTCATGTGACCAGGTGATGTGATGTGCTCCTCCAGGTGGACGCCCCGCCCCGGTGGACCGGTGCTCTCCCAACCCGTGTCAGAACCGGGCGATATGCAGAGCGCGGTCCGACGGCTACTCGTGTTTCTGCGTGCCGGGCTTCCAGGGCGCCCGCTGCCACATCGACGTGGACGAGTGCGTCTCGCAGCCCTGCAGGAACGGGGCCGCCTGCCTGGACCGGGTCGGCCGGTTCTCCTGCCGGTGCTCCGCCGGGTTCACCGGTGAGAGGGAGTCAGAGGGCTTTGAGGACGGGAGCTATTTTAGATTGATGGAGAAAATCAACGACAACGTTTTACCTCGGTTTTAGATTTTAAAAATCAATGTTTAAAACGTGGAATTAAACACAGATCCTCCATGTTGTTGAAGAGCTGCTTACATGACATGCAGACTCTTATTTTCAAAGAGTTCAATATGATTTATAGTTATTTTAAGGTCATTTTTAGTAGTAAACTAACAACATCTAATGTGATGATTTATTAAATCTCTTATTGGGATGCAATTGACCTCTATTCTAATTTTATCTATAATTTACATTATTTAATTTTTTCAACGTTCCCAAAACTATTTGTATACATATTAGATGATTAACCAATCAGCTGATAGCATCATAACACGTGCACAATAGATTTAGGGGCTCACCCGTTGAATGGTTCATTTACTGCATGCTGTCATATCTTGTAAGTTTTACTCTTCCTCTTTTTCCATAAAGATGTTCTGTTGTGTTTCAGAGATGCATTCAAACACTTTGTGTGAAGCTGCAGAGGAAAAGAGTATAGAAAAGTATATAAAATTGAATGTTATTATTATTATTATTATTATTAAAGAGAAAGCCCCCCTCTATTAAAGAGACAGCCCCTCTCACATAAAGAGACAACTCCCCTCTCTTAAAGAGACAATCACAGCCGTGTCTCAATGGAGGCAGTTGCCGTGACGACGCCGGCAGCTTCTCCTGCACCTGCCCGCCCGGTTTCCGAGGCGCCCGGTGCGCGACGACGGTTGCCCTCAACAGGCGCCATGTGACGCCGAGAACGGGTACGTGGAAATAAGAATGTTTTTAAGCTTTTGCAAATGTTGGACCCTAAGAAAAGAGGCAGCTCCCCTCTCTTAAAGAGACAACGCCTCTCTCTTAAAGAGACAATGCCTCTCTCTTAAAGAGACAGCGCCCCTCTCTAAAAGAGACAGCGCTCTCTTCCAAAGGGACAACAAGCACTTCCCTCCCTTCACAGTTAGTATGCACACAGGTGATCAACGCTTTCAAATATAGGAACAACACATGAATGATCTTAAACACACATTTAAAGTAAATTATCAGAAATGGACACAGTTGTATTAAATCGGTAAGTTATATGACATAACATATTTCAGGGTGCTACACAAAGTTTATTTA
Organism: Pseudoliparis swirei; assembly: GCF_029220125.1. Classification (NCBI taxonomy): domain Eukaryota; kingdom Metazoa; phylum Chordata; class Actinopteri; order Perciformes; family Liparidae; genus Pseudoliparis; species Pseudoliparis swirei. The sequence goes on along the minus strand of NC_079392.1, from coordinate 2,392,445 downwards.
AAGCAAAATTGCTGTTTAAAAAAAGATGTTGACCCTGTTGATGGTCTCAGCTTCAGCTGTGACTGCTCTCTCACGGCCTTCACTGGCAGACTGTGTGAGACGCCGGCGCCGTGCCTGTCTGATCCCTGCCTCAACAGCGCCACCTGTCAGGCCAACCAGGGGAACTACAGCTGTGACTGCTGGCCAGGTACATGGAGCCCCTTCTTGTATTATATTTTCTTATGTTCGGGTATCACAGGCTTTCTGCTGCAGCCTCAGAAGACACGTGTAATCATAAAAATGCATGAAATCTACATTTACAATTAATAATCTATTTGTTTCCAATCGCTTGTGTTATCACCCCCTGACCTCTTGGTTCCAGGGTTCGAGGGGCGCCAGTGCGAAGTGGACGTCAACGAGTGTGCCAGCGGCCCGTGTCTGCACGGAGGCCGCTGCATCGAGAGGTCGTGGCGGCGTCTGTACGGCAGCGAGCCGCTGCTCCCCGAACGCTACGACCAGCGGCGCGCGGCGGGCTACGTCTGCAGCTGTCCTCCAGGGTCCACGGGTAATCCGTCCCGATGTGTCTTACACACCAAGATCTCACAGTGTGTGCAGTCGGACGCCTGATCAAGGGAATGGGTGTCTGACTGGAGCAATAGCAGGGTGCATGATGGGTAAATTAGAAATGGGAATGCTTTGCTATGTACAGAACTAGAAGGGTGCACCCGCCATTTTCTTTAATAGATGAAAGATGCTATTTACAATTGACAATACTCCACATAATACACAGAGGATTTTTTCTTTTTTTTTAAATGTTATATTTGATAAAGGAATAAATAATAATAATAATAATAATTCGGTGCATCAGAATAGATTACATTAATACAAACATTTCTTTAAATGTGCCAAGAGGCTATTTTTCGTAGATTTTTTTGTCATAAAATGAACCTAAACACGCAAGATTACAATGTTAGTACAATATTTACACTTTCCAAAGGGTGCACACACAATACATAGTGATTATCCTCTTAGTTAAGTGCTAACAAGACATGCAACAAGAAGTCTCACAACTTCAACACACACAAAGCAAATAAAACAAGGGAGAATTATGTTAAATAGATTAAAAATATCCATGTTAGAGACACAGAGCTTTGTTGTTGCGATGTTTCATCAAATTATACTTCAGTTGCAAAAGAATAAAACACAAGCCTTGCTGTGAGGGCGGTGGGACGGAGAGCTGCTGAGTCTCTAAGCTGACCGTGTGCCAGCGGCTCCTCGGCGAGGAGGTAAATAGCTTTAGTTTAATCCTCGGGATCTGGCTTTGCCGGCCTCCTGACCGGAGACACTCAGCCCCACGTCGTTGGAGAGAAAACACAGCAGAGCTCCACTGGGATGGCGTCCACACACACACACACACACACACACACACACAGTAACATGGTGCAGGGAGACGCGTTCGAGGCTATCCTGGGGGAACAAGTGGCGGCATGATGTGGACACCCGCACCATGGATTTGGGGGATTTTGTTGCTTGGATCAGGTAACGTCAGAAGATGTATAAATAGATATTTAGTATATCATTTCGTAATATATGTTTAATTCCTGTGTTCGATTATCTTTTGTTTTACACAAATACATCTGTTGTTCCTGTATTCTTCTACAGTGTACTGTGTTGTGCTATGTAAAATATAGATATATATATATATATATATATATATATATATAAAATATAGTCAAGACATTGAGGAGGTTATACAGAATGATTTTTATAGTAAATATTAATGTTGTTCTTCTTGTGGCTCAAAGGAAGGCCAGTTTTATAGCTTCTCTCACCAGCATAACTGTTTTCAGCCGCGCTCACATAATAAGGGTTTCAAGTGATTTATACCCTTCCGCTAGTCTTCTAAGGCGATAACACAATGTACCACTAGAACACTGAAGATGGGCCTCTACACACCTCTGTAGAGACTCCATTAAACACCAGAGAATAGTCATCTACACATTAATGATGTAGAGAGTTATGATTCATTTATTGTTATCTTTATTGGAGAAAATTGTGCTTTGATAAATGAGGACATTTCTACGTGACCCTAAACTCTCTGAATGGTAGTGATATGTGTTCCTCCTCACAGGTTCCCTCTGCCAGGAGCTGGTGGACCCCTGTGACTCCGCCCCCTGCCACAACGGGGGCCGCTGTGAGAGCCGCCCCGTGTGCCGCTGCCTCCGCGACGGCGTCCTCTACGGAGGGGAGCGCTGCGGCGTGAGGCTCGTGGGCTGCGAGGGCCACGAGTGCCAGAACCGAGGCTCCTGCTCCCCGTTCCTGTCGGACGGCACTCACGGATACACCTGCTCCTGCTCACCCGGGCACACCGGACCCCTCTGCGGGACCCCCACCACCTTCTCCTTTGAGCGCAGCGGCTACCTGCTGCTGCGGAGCCCCCCGGTGGACACCGGGGAGTCCTGCAACGTCACGCTCAGCTTCAGGACCACCGTGCCCAGAGCGCTGGTGTTCCAGAGGAGCGGCGGCGGCGGGGGGGCGGGGGGGCTGCTGCTGACTCTGGAGCTGGACCGGGGGAAGCTCCGCCTCTCGCTGAGGATGGAGGAGGTCTCCGCCCAAAACCAGGTCCTGGAGCTCCCGCACAACGTCACGGATGGAGAGTGGCACTCTGTGGAGGCTGTGCTCCAGAGGGGGGTGCTCAGCCTGAGCCTGCTGGGTGATGCCGGGAGCTGCGGGAACCAGTCGTGCCACCAGGTGGCGCCGGTCCAGAGCCCCTCGGCCCGGCTGGAGTCTCCTCCTCAGGACACCTTCATCGGCGGAGGAGGAGGAGGAGGAGCGCCTCAGGACTCCCCTCTCCCGGCGTTCATCGGCTGCATGCGGGACGTGTTGGTGGACTGGCAGCTGGTCGTCCCCGAGGCCTGGAGGAGCGACTCGGCCGTCAACGTGACGCCGGGCTGCAGCCACAGGGACCGCTGCCTCGACGTGCCTTGCCAAAACTCAGGGCAGTGTGTCAACCTGTGGCAGAGCTACCGGTGCCGATGCCCGAGGCCGTACGAGGGGCCGGACTGTGAGGAGGGTACGTTAACAGACAGTCATTAATATTTATAATACACTTTATTTCAATAGCGCCTTTAAAGGTACTCAAGGCACTTTACATAAACATAATAAGAATAAGAATAAGAATATTAATAATGTATAAAAATAATAATATATATATACATATATATATCAATATATTTATAAAAAATAATATATATAACGTTCATATATATAAATATATATATACATATATTTATATATATAAATATATGTATATATATATATAACAAAATATATATTTATATATATATAACGTATTGTTCCATATGTGCTTTTCAAAAATACTCAAAGACACGTTGTATCACATGATTAAAACATCCTAAAATCTATACCATAAAAATAAATAGAATTTCAAGATAAACAAACGAAGCAACAGCAAAAACAAGAAAGATGAAAATGGTGAGAACCAAAATAAAAAAAATAACGGTACGAGGGCCGAGGTTGTGAATTGTGTGTTTTTAATAATAATAATAATAATAATACAAATTCAAATTTATATTGCGCTTTTCTGAATACACAAAGACGCTTTACATGGGAACAAGAGACAGAGACAAACTCGTATTATTAGATGGATTATTTTTCCACTGACACCAACAACAAAAAAAGTACAGTTTGGGATCGATAATCATCAAATACAAAAAATTTGACTTTAAAAAAAAAACAAAAACGGATTAATCGAGTCCCCTAAGTGGGTGATGACATATCGTCGTCAGTGCAGCAGGAGGTCAGGAGCGGAGACAAAGAGGCCGGTCAGAAGCCACCGATACTCTTACCTGATGGATTACGGAGATGATGGATTATATTCTGGAAACACACAGAACACGCGAGGAAAGAGTCGAGGCCTTAAATACTAAATACCAAAACACCCAAATCTAAATAATAATAATAAAGTCGTGAACTGTGGTCATACACTGTGAGTCCTCTTTAAATAAACAGTGTTAGTTTTAGTCTCACAGGTGTGTAAGAGGCTCTCTTTGTTATGTCACATGCTAGCGTTAGCTTGGGCCTCATCAGCATCATGGCCGCCTCTTAAAGGGCCAGTGTACCTGAAACATACATGTATAAACTACTCCAGAGCAAATTGTTAAATAACTCTAATAATACTATTATTTATTTGAGTGTAAAATATTGTACATGAGAACATTTCTCTCATATTATAACATAAATCTATTTGATTTGAAGCCTTCAAAATAAAAGCACGGGATATTCTTTTTCAATTTGACCATCAGGGGCCACATAAAATGACGTGGCGGGCCGCGTTTGGCCCGCGGGCCTTGTGTTGACACCTGTGTTCTAGAGCTATGAAACACTTTGAACATACGTGTCACTTTTCTATTCCACCTAAAACCTCTCGTGTTTTGTCTTATTCACGTTTCTTTATCTTTTTCCACAGAGCACGTGCCGGCTCGCTTCGGCAGCGACGACGCTCGCAGCTACGCGGCGTTCGCCGTCACCGACGACCTGGCGGCGGGCTTCTCCATCTCCCTGTTCCTGCGTACGAGGCGGCGCCGCGGCCTCCTCCTGGCGCTCGCCGACGGCGGCGGCGGCCGCTACCTGCACATGTGGCTGGAGGACGGCAAGGTCGCGGTCCGGCTGAACGATCTCAAGACTCTGAAGGCGGAGAGCGCCGTCGACGACGGGGAAGTCCACTTTGTGAGCGTGGAGGCGGCGCGGCACCGCTTGTCTCTGCACGTGGCGGCCCGGAAACAGGCCGAGGCGGAGGTCGCCGAGGCGGAGGTCGCCGAGGTCGTCGGCGTCCGAGCGGGACACGCGGTGTACGTGGGGGGTCTGGAGGAGAGCCGGACCACCTCGCCGTACGGGGGGTATTTCAAAGGATGCATTCAGGACCTGAGGGTCAACGACAGGCGGCTGCAGTTCTTCGGGCTGGACGCCGCAGTCAGGTCGTACCCTCTGGAGCTCAGGGAGAACGTGACCGCGGGGTGTTCAGGGGACAATGCCTGTGGCGTGAGTAGAGCACTCTGATTGGTTAACGCTTAACCTCACTCATGACGTCATTCAGATACAAGTTGTTGTTGTTGTGTATTTTTATTCAGTCAATCATTGCAATACAATACAATATTATTCTATATAATATAAAAAACAGAAAGACTGAAAAGGTATAAGCAAAAAATGCTTATATATTCCTATCCTAAATTATTATAATCAAATAAATCAGAAAATGTATATAAAAGAAAGGAAAATAATATATATCTAAATATAAATATATGTGTAAATATATCCACATACATCTTCCATATACATTGTACATTTAAAAATAAATCAAGTAAATATTTTTTTTAATATTAAAAAATAATATATATATAAATATATGTATATATATATATCCACATATATCTTCCATATATATTGTACGTTTAAAAATAAATAAAATAAATATTTTAAAAATATTTTAAAATAATATATATATATAATATATGTATATATATATATAATATATGTATATATTATATATATACATATATTATTTTTACTTTACTTCTTTTCATCCCTTTTTTAGCCTTTTCTACAGTAAACTTACAAACATCTCTCATCATATTTACACTCATGCATTGAACACAACATTGCACACAGTCTGCCGTCACGTTGCTTTAACTCTGTTCGTTGTCTTTATTATTTTACAATAAAGTCGTACGTCTCATGTTCCGCGTGAGGACGGGAGATATCATCTGGCGTCCGCGTTCCCTCCTCAGAGCAACCCGTGTCTCAACGGCGGCGTGTGCTACTCCGTGTGGGACGACTTCACGTGCGCCTGCCCCCCCCAGACAGCAGGGCGGCGCTGTGGGGACGTGAGGTGGTGCGAGCTCACGCCGTGCGCCGCGGGCGCAGAGTGCAGGACGCTGACCCGGGGCTACGAGTGTACGTTATTATCAGGATTGATTATCTCAAAAATAACAAGTTAGCATCTCAATGATTTTAGTGGTTTAAAAATGATAAGAAACGTTCTCAATAATGTTGACTTAATATCACCAAATAAGAAGAAAGTTTATCATAATTTAAGTCATTATTTTTTAGATATTTTCTACTTATAATGACTTCACAGTGGCAGCAATCGTTTTGGAAAAGTCATGGAAATTATGTTTTATTCATATGTTAAAAGAATACACTTTTATATTATTATTTATTATTTTAATTAAACTATTATCTCTCATTCATTTGTGTTTTATTTAAGGTTTTATACTCATGTATACACGGAGATTTCATAAAATGTTTGGCCATGAAAATTTAGTTTAAAGTCCTGGAAAGGTCATGGATGAGTCATGGAAAGGTCATGGAAAGGTCATGGATGAGTCAGGGAAAGGTCAGGGAAAGGTCATGGATGAGTCAGGGAAAGGTCATGGATGAGTCAGGCAAAGGTCATGGATGAGTCAGGCAAAGGTCAGGGAAAGGTCATGGATGAGTCAGGCAAAGGTCAGGGAAAGGTCATGGATGAGTCAGGGAAAGGTCAGGGAAAGGTCATGGATGAGTCATGGAAAGGTCATGGAAAGGTCAGGGAAAGGTCAGGGAAAGGTCATGGATGAGTCATGGAAAGGTCATGGTTGAGTCAGGGAAAGGTCATGGATGAGTCAGGCAAAGGTCATGGAAAGGTCATGGAAAAGTCCTAGAAAGGTCATGGAAAGGTCATTGGTCAACATGTGTATGAACCCTGTAGGTGTAAATATATCACCTATATTTTCTCTCCGTTCTCCCAGGTTACTCTAATGCAACCTTCCTGAACGACAGCACCGTGTTGACGTTCCGGGGAAACGGCCACATCGCCCGTAACCTCACCGGCGTCTCCCTGGAGCTCCGCACGCGCCAGCGCAACGCCGGCATCCTGCACGCCGAGAAGGACGCCGCCTTCATCACGCTCTCCGTCCAGGGAGGCCTCCTCTTCATGGAGCTGCACGGTCCCGCTGGAGAGGAGGGGGAGGGGCCGGGCGTGTCCAGGCTCAGCCTCAGCAGCAGGACGAGCGTGAGCGACGGCGAGTGGCACAGCGTGCACCTGTTCATGGCGGCGCCGTGGGCGGCGGCCTCCCGCTGGACTCTGGTGCTGGACGAAGAGATAGAGGACACGTCCGGGAGCCCAGGGGGCAGCCTGAACTTCCTCAGGCGGGGCGTGGACATCTTCCTCGGGGGCCTGGCCCCCGACGCCGGCCGGCCCCTCGCCGGCTGCCTGGGCACCGTGGAGCTGGGCGGCGTCGCCCTGCCGTACCTCGGCTCCTCCTCCGTGAACCTCCCGCGGCCGCAGGAGGAGCAGTTCACACAGACGTCGGGTGGCCCGGCGCTCCCGGGCTGCGCCGGGGGCCCCGTGTGCCAGCCGGACCCCTGCCTGAACGGAGGGGCGTGCCGGGACCTCTTCAACGCTTACGACTGCCGCTGCGCCGAGGGCTGGGAGGGCCGGCGCTGCAGCTTCCTCACCGACGGCTGCGCCTCGAGTCCCTGCGCTCACGGGAACTGCAGCGTGAGCGGCGCCGGCTACGAGTGCCGCTGCGCGCCGGGCTACGCCGGCGAGGCCTGCGACCGCCAGGTGGACGTGTGCGAGAACCACCGGTGCGCCCACGGGGGAACCTGTCTGCACGGGCCGGACCGCTACGCCTGCCTCTGCCCCGAGAACTACACCGGCTCCCTGTGCATGTGAGTTCAGATGCAGTGGCATGAGGCAGAGGCTTGTGTTAACCCTCCAGGGTCCATTTGACCTCATTCGATGATTAACGTCTCAAATATACGATTAACATGTTTTTCTAATTTACACAGTTGTTTTTAATGATTTTTTTTTTGTGGGATCAAATCTTTCATTGGTTTTCGAAGATATGTACACATTGAACGTATACAAAGGTCCTTAAAAAACATAAACATTAAAAATTAAAGAAAAAAGAAAAAAAGAAGAATATATATATATATATAATTTATATTGTTATTTTTAGATTTTTATTTCATTCAATAAAAAGAAATAATAAAAAAAAAAAATATATAATTTATATATATATATATATAAATTAATACAAATAAAAATTAAAAATTAAATTAAAAATAAGAATATATATACAATTTATATATATATATATACTGTATATTCTTATTTTTTATTAATTTTTTTATTTAATAAAATGTAGACATGCTCCTTGATGCCATGTTATAATTTTCTAAAGCTTTAGGGCCTTAACAAAGCCATAGCTGATAGTTCACACATGACGTGGGGAATTTGGTTACCATGACGATATTAATCACACAACATGGCCGACATGTACAAGTTTGCACAGCAGCCCTTTAAACCCTTTTTTATTTATTTAAATGGCTATTTAACAAACACACATAAAGTACCTGTCACTTAAACTTTGGGATATCATTTGAATTATAATAACTTTCTGGAGGTTTAAATAACCTCAAGGGTAAAAAGATGTTCATTTGAAGGTTAAATATTGTCAGTTAAATATATTTTCTGCTCTGAAGAAAAACTTTTCTCTTCTGCTCAGAGTTTCTGGAGCTCGGGTTCTGAGTAAATACACAAAATACATAAATAAATGCTCCAATTTGCATGAAGAAGAACCGCGCAGCTCAGTGGAGTCCCTCCGCGTAAACGTTCCACTTCCTCTGCGCCGGGTCTCGACGCCTCAGATGTCGCGTTTCTATTCTGGTGTCAGCCAGAAGAGGGAAAAGGCCTCAGAGTGAGGCGTCGTCTCGCTGCGCCACCTCTCTGCTTCTCTGTCATCTCCCGTTTGCCTCGGAGAGCTCAGAGAGCTCAGAAAGCCGACGGGAAGCGAACGCCTCGCGGCGTTTACCCTGTAAACACGACGCCGCGCAGAGACCTCTTTCTACAGAGGAGAAACCGCTCAGACCAAAGAATCCATCACAATGACTTCTCCTCCTCCTCCTCCTCCTCCTCCTCCTTCTTCTTCTTCTCTTGTTTTTCTTCTTCTCTCCTCCAGTGAACGCATTGAAGAGGTTCCGTGGTACATCGTTGTCAGAAACGTGTAAGTCTTTGTGTGTGTGTGTGTCTGTGTGTGTGTGTGTGTGTGTTGTTGGATGTTCATCCCTCACATGTCTTGTGTGTTTTTTTGTTTTTGTTTGTTTGTCTGTGTGCAACTAAAACTCAGAGCAAAGCTAATATTAAACGGCGGTGAGAGATCTAGAGGGTTGAGTGACAACAGCTTCAAGTGCTGGAACACGAGGCGCTCAGGAGGTCACACAAGGTCACACAAGGTCACACAAGGTCACACAAGGTCACACAAGGTCACACAAGGTCACAGAAGGTCACAGAAGGTTAAATGATTGTCTTCTTCCTTCCTGAGCGTGTGATTGGACGTCCTGCTGGAGAACCTTCAGGTGATTCACCTGAAGGTTCTCCAGCCTCTGGGTCTCCACACAGCTCCTGATTGGCCGATCCTTCTGCTTCACACACAGAACGTTAAGCTGTTTCCTTAAAGAGTTCCTCAGAGAACCTTCAGAACATGGTTCTTTAAGGCACCGTTTATGGTTCTCGAAAGAACCTTTTAACCGTTTAAGAACCTTTATTTTATTTTTCTGTGTGCAGCAGACATAATAAAATGAAGCTCTGCTGCCTGTGAGCCCCTGAACGCCTCATTACCTCTGGTGCTTTAAACTCAACCAACAGGTGTAATAACCCTCTTACCTGTCTCCTCTCTCCTGTCTCCTCTCTCCTGTCTCCTGTCTCCTCTCTCCTGTCTCCTGTCTCCTCTCTCCTGTCTCCTCTCTCCTGTCTCCTCTCTCCTGTCTCCTGTCTCCTCTCCTGTCTCCTGTCTCCTCTCTCCTGTCTCCTGTCTCCTCTCTCCTGTCTCCTGTCTCCTCTCTCCTGTCTCCTGTCTCCTCTCTCCTGTCTCCTCTCTCCTCCTCTCTCCTGTCTCCTGTCTCCTCTCTCCTGTCTCCTGTCTCCTCTCTCCTGTCTCCTGTCTCCTGTCTCCTGTCTCCTCTCTCCTGTCTCCTCTCTCCTGTCTCCTCTCTCCTGTCTCCTGTCTCCTGTCTCCTCTCTCCTGTCTCCTCTCTCCTGTCTCCTGTCTCCTCTCTCCTGTCTCCTGTCTCCTCTCTCCTGTCTCCTCTCTCCTGTCTCCTCTCTCCTGTCTCCTGTCTCCTCTCTCCTGTCTCCTGTCTCCTCTCCTGTCTCCTGTCTCTCTCCTGTCTCCTCTCTCCTGTCTCCTGTCTCCTCTCTCCTGTCTCCTGTCTCCTCTCTCCTGTCTCCTGTCTCCTCTCTCCTGTCTCCTCTCTCCTGTCTCCTGTCTCCTCTCTCTCCTGTCTCCTGTCTCCTCTCTCCTGTCTCCTCTCCTGTCTCCTCTCTCCTGTCTCCTGTCTCCTGTCTCCTCTCTCCTGTCTCCTCTCTCCTGTCTCCTGTCTCCTCTCTCCTGTCTCCTCTCTCCTGTCTCATGTCTCCTCTCATGTCTCCTGTCTCCTCTCCTGTCTCCTCTCCTGTCTCCTGTCTCCTCTCTCCTGTCTCCTCTCCTGTCTCCTCTCCTGTCTCCTGTCTCCTCTCTCCTGTCTCCTCTCTCCTGTCTCCTGTCTCCTCTCCTGTCTCCTCTCTCCTGTCTCCTCTCCTGTCTCCTCTCTCCTCTCTCCTGTCTCCTCTCTCCTGTCTCCTCTCCTGTCTCCTCTCTCCTGTCTCCTCTCCTCTCTCCTGTCTCCTCTCTCCTGTCTCCTCTTCTCTCTCCTGTCTCCTCTCTCCTGTCTCCTGTCTCCTCTCTCCTCTCTCCTGTCTCCTCCCTCCTGTCTCCTCTCTCCTGTCTCCTGTCTCCTCTCTCCTCTCTCCTGCCTCCTCTCTCCTGTCTCCTGTCTCCTGCCTCCTGTCTCCTGTGACCAGGCGTCCTAGACTTCCTGTCTCTGTGTGCGGTGATGACATCAGGAACTACACCTGCTTCAACGGAGGGAACTGCACCGACAGAGAGCTTCAGTGTGACTGCCCCCCCGGCTTCACGGGACACCGGTAACAGCACGTTATGCTATGTTCACCTCCTCCTCCTCCTCCTCCTCCTGTAATTCTTTGAGCTTGGATTCCTCCAGAGCTCCCGGAGCCTTTTTCTCCTTCTTTTTCACTGTATACCGCTAAGTGGTCACCTCCCTGACCTGTGACCTCTGTGTGACCTCTGTGTTGACCTGTGACCTCTGTGTCAACCTGTGACCTCTGTGTTGAACTGTGACCTCTGTGTTGACCTCTGTGTCGACCTTTGACCCCTGTGTTGACCTGTGACCCCTGTCCCCCCAGGTGTGAGCAGGAGGTGGACGAGTGCCAGTCCAGCCCGTGCCTGAACGGCGGGTCCTGCCGTAACGTGGTGGCGGGCTTCGTGTGCGTGTGCGACCTCAGCTTCACGGGCGCCGCCTGCCAGACGGACGTAAGCGACGTTTACTTCTACGCCGCCGTGCTGCTGTGGCAGAACCTGTTCCAGCTGCTGTCCTACCTCATCCTGAGGCTGGACGACGAGCCCGAGGTGGACTGGGGGGGCGGGGACGACTGAGCACGTGTGTGTGTGTGTGTGTGTTTATCATACCTCATCCTGAGGCTGGACGACGAGCCCGAGGTGGACTGGGGGGGCGGGGACGACTGAGTGTGCCTTAAAACTATTTTATTCTCGATTTAGTCATCAGAACCTTTTTGTAATTTACTATATTAATCACTTTATTTCACTTATTTAAGTCGCTATTCGTAGATATCTCCCAAAACCAACACACACAAATGAGACTTTATCTAAAGTTAATTGTCAAGTCATCTATTTATTATTATTGTGACTTATCGTTAAAACTAAAGTAACAAACTCAAACTGCTCAAGAGTCCTACACTTGAATATATATATGTATATATTTATATATATACATATAAATATATATCTACGTATATATATATATTAATATATATATATATATGTATATATATTTATATATATGTATATATATAGACGTATATATTTATATATGTATATATATATATATGTACATGTATATATATGTATAGATATATATACATGTATACATATATATCTATACATGTGTATATATGTATATATATATATACATGTGTATATATATATATACACATGTATAGATATACATATCTATACATGTGTATATATGTGTATATATATATACATGTGTATATATACATATATATCTATACATGTGTATATATATATATACATATCTATATATATACATGTATATATATAAACATGTCAAAAAAGAGCCAGAAGAGCTGTGACTGTCTGTCTCTGACCAACGTTTCATAACCGTGAACCAATCAGCAGCTTGATTGTCTTTCAGTCTCATTGTGATGACGTCATCATCCGTGTTCAACGTGTCTAACATGTTTTTAGCGTGTTGTCTGTCCTTCATCATGTTCTGTCCTCTTGTCTTTGTTGTCACATTAAACACTTCGGCTCAGCCTTCGTCCGTCTTCTGTCCTCTGTCCATCTTCATGTGTCTCCTCCTCTGTGACCTCATCCTAGGTGAACCGCTCCACGGCTCCTCCCATTGGTTCCCTGACTGTGTGTGCGTGTGTGTGTGTGTGTGCGTAGTCAGGTGGTTGCCGTGACACCGGACACTTGATCTCTCCTAACAAGATGTAGTGTGAGGACATCCCAGAATAACCCGAGTTCATCCACCCAGAGCCAGACACACGGAGCTGCTGGTGGGAGGTCGGTCAGTGTTGAGGGTTCCTTAAAGAACCATTTGAAGGTTCTTTGAAGAACTCTTTAAGGACATGGTTCTCTAAAGAACCCTGGTTTGAAAGGTTATTTGAGGAACCATAAACGGTGCCTTAAAGAACCCTTTTTAAAGGTTCTTTGAGGAACCAGAAACGGTGCCTTAAAGAACCCTTTTTTAAGGTTCTTTGTGGAACCATAAATGGTGCCTTATTGAACCATTTTTAAGGTTCTTTGAGGCACATTTATAGGTTCTTTGATGAACTCTTCAAGGACATGGTTCTTAACCCTTGTGTTGCCATAGGGTCATTTTGACCTGAATCAATATTACACCCTCCCCCCGCTTTAGGATTAATTTGACCCCATTCAATGTTTAATGTCGGTGTTCTTTCGGTAGTCAACAAACAAACATAAAGTGCCTCACACTTAAACTTGGAAAACAATATTAATTCTAATAATTTTCTGGAGGTTTTAATTGCTGGCATCAAATTGAACCCAAAGGGTAAAATATGTTAGTAAATATAAAGGTAACAGGAGGGTGAAACATTGAATCGGGTCAAAATGACCCAAAGGCGGGGGGAGGGTGTAATATTGATTCGGGTCAAAATGACCCTAAGGCAACACAAGGGTTAAGAGAACCCAGGTTTGAAAGGTTCTTTAAGGAACCAGATATGGTTCTTCTCTGGCAACACTCTGAAGAACCATCTTTGGTTCCAGATGGCCCCTCCATGTTTCCGTGTGTATGTGGGTTGCTAGTTGAGATCCGTGCACGTTGTTGCACGTGAACGTGGCGGCCGCTGCTCTCCACTGACGTCCCGTGGCGGTTACCGCTGGTTACGCCTCCCCGACTGAGAACCAATCAGAACGCTCCCATTGGAAGGAGAGGTTCAAATGGAGCTCGGAACACAACATGTCCCTCACGGTCTAACCGTCTATTTAAATAAACTTTAGTCCCTGGTCCTCTTGAGCCGGATCACATGAGGAGGTCCATCTGAAGAGAGATGAATAAACCATGACTCAGCATGTTGCAGCTCCTGTCAGGACGTCTCTGACCTCCTGACCTCCTCCCTCCTCGTATGTTTGTACAACACTTTAGTATTTTTCGGCCTGTGTGTGTGTATGTATGCAAAGCACAGGTAGCCCTCATGGCATGAGGGGGGGGGGTCGGTTCCTCGCCGTGTGATGCGTCCGTCCTCTGAGAGGCGACGAGCCTCGCCAGCGGAAACGGGAGCTTCTGGAGCTGAAGTGCAGCTTCAGCAGAGAGCTGGTGGCCTTCACACGAGTTTGGTCTGCTTCACACAAACGTATGAGAGCAGCTTATCTGGCAGGCAGCTACACACACACACACACACACACACGGAGCGGGTTGATAGTGCTGACAGCGAGGAAGCTGCCGTCTCCGTGTGTGTGGCGGCTCCCAGCCGAAGGCTTCGGGGCGGCCTTCCCTCGTACCTCAGAGACTGGTTAGCTAGACATCTGTGTGTGTGTGTGTGTGTGTGTGTGACTGATGGCGGGTTCCCGGCTTCAGGCGGCTCCGGCTCGCTGGTGTCACGCTCACCTGACAGCCCACTGTGCTGCAGTGACAGGTGAGCACTTTCCAGGAGTCAACAAAGCCGGCGGCGGCGAGGAGGAAGAGGAGGAAGAAGAGGAGGAGGAGGAGGGGGGGGGAAAGAGGAGTTATTTTTTGCCTCGGGATACGGACGGTTGTATTTTTTTGTGAGGATTACGTTGCCGCGGTGATTGCTCGGTGTAAAGTTTGCTGACTTCTGAGATTTTTTTTCTCGTGTGACCTGACAAGCTCAGCGAGAGGCTCTGGTGACGGAGCGATGGAGTGTGTGTGTGTGTGTGTGTGAGACTTATAATAAGTGTAATGGAGTGATGCTCACAGCCGTTGTCACGACTACCACCATGACGGCCACGACTGAGGTGAGCATCTGCTGCCGGTTAATGAGCGTTGACACTCTGGAAGCTCCACTAAGAGGTCCAACTCTGTGCAGGGGAGGGATGCACCAGCTGTGTGTGTGTGTGTGTGTGTGTGTGTGTGTGTGTGTGTGTGTGTGTGTGTGTGTGTGTGTGTGTGTGTGTGTGTGTGTGTGTGTGTGTGTGTGTGTGTGTGTGTGTGTGTGTGTGTGTGTGTGTGTGTCCACAGACGGCGCGTGCTCCATCCGGCTTGGCACTGCGTCCGTTTTTATCGGCGTCTCGCCGCCAAGAAACTGCAAGAGAGAGAGAGGCGGCAGACGGAGGAGGGAGGTTTCACTCTGAGGGAGGTCTCACTCTGAGGGAGGTTTCACTCTGAGGGAGGTCTCACTCTGAGGCAACTCCAGGCTCCTGGTGGTCTCAACCCACCTGCTGAGCTGGGAAACACATCCATCAGCACGGCGGCAGCTCACGTGGGGGTGTGTGTGTGTGTGTGAGAGACAGAAATAAAACGATGTTCTTTCAACAACAACAAAACTAAAATATGCCTCTCTCGCTCTCCCTCCAGTTGACCTCTGAGGGTTTGACCTCCGACCTCTTGCTGGCCGTCGGCCTGGCGTCCGCCGCCCTGCTGCTGGCCCTCGCGCTCGCCTCCGTCGGCCTGGTGGCGGCGCTGAGCCGCCGGGCCACGCGCGGCGCCTACAGCCCCAGCCGGCAGGAGAAGGAGGGCTCCCGGGTGGAGATGTGGAGCGTCGCCCGGCCGCCGCCCGTGGAGCGGCTCATATGAGCGGCGGGGAAGGGGTTAATGCGGAAGAAGAAGAGCAGCCAACAGTCTTCCTCTCCACATCCAGAGCTCCACCCGTCCTCCTGGCTTCACTACCCAGCATGCACTCTGATATCAGCCCACCAGGCCGTGGTCCGGTCCCCGTGGGTCGGGGTCGAGACTCAGAAGAACATCGCGTTGAATCCTCATCAGAGCCAGGCAGAGCGGGTTTTTTTTCATTTAAAGGGACAGTACGTCCCGGGTGTGTCTCGTTGCCACGGAAACAATGTGTCAACAAACAAACAAGCAAAAGATGTTATTGAGGCTGAGGAGGAGATGAGGCTCGGTGACTCCCTCAGTGACTTGTCGGGGACTACTTTCAGCCGAGGAGGGATACACACCTTGGTGCTCAGGTGTTTCATTTATTTATGAATCATTATAAACGCGTTTCAGAGACTTTTAGACCGGAAAGAAGATAAAAGACTAGAATCCACTGAGTTTACTTTGTTCTCTGAATGAGATGATGGAATACGACAGATTAATACTTTAGATTCATAAACTTCCATCTGAGTGAATGAACTCTAACACCTTCCTAGTTATTAGTGTTACACGTCAGAGTTGAATTATTTTTGAACATATTTCTACTGAACTGTTGCTCAATACTAACAGAATAATAATATGAATAATAATATGAGTAATATTAATTGTAATAATGATGTGAATAATATTAATACTTTTAATAATACTATTATTAATCATAATATTAATAACATGAATAATAATAATAATATTAATACTATTAATAATAATATTAAGAATATTAATACTTGACAGGTTTCAGGATAAGCTGTTCTAGTCTGACTTGTACATGTTAGAAACCAGAACCTTTTTGAATGTCTTTTTACGTGTATACATCATTTTAATTGTTTATTGTACGTTTAAAACTGTGAATTTAATTTCTACGTTTAATTGTGTTTAACTAAAGTTATTTAATGGAGTTAATTATCAAAGGAAAGAATGTGGTGCTGTGAGAGAGGAGGAGCGTCGGTGCACTGATATTCATCACAACAACAACAACAACATTACATAAACCAGCACTCGTGACAAAAAGGAGACGTGCGAGCATCAAACACTATAATTTATTCAATATTTCACAGTGCGTACGCGTGTCATACCTCAGGAGGTCGTTTACTGATATGAGAACATGCAGAAACCAGGAGATGTTATTAAATATGAGACTCCATAAAGATGATAAGACTTCATAAAGATAATAAGACCTCATAAAGATAATAAGACTTCATAAAGATAATAAGACCTCATAAAGATAATAAGACTTCATAAAGATAATAAGACCTCATAAAGATAATAAGACTTCATAAAGATAATAAGACCTCATAAAGATAATAAGACTTCATAAAGATAATAAGACCTCATAAAGATAATAAGACCTCATAAAGATAAGACTTCATAAAGATAATAAGACCTCATAAAGCTCCAGTAGATGTTATTAAAGATAATAAGACTTCATAAAGCTATATTAAATGTTATTAAAGATAATAAGACCTCATAAAGCTCCAGTAGATGTTATTAAAGATAATAAGACTTCATAAAGCTCCAGTAGATGTTATCATGAAGTTATTAAAGACTTTATTTAAAGCTTTATCCGGTAACTTGTCACTATAGTGAAAATGTGTTGTTGTTTGTCTTAAATATGAATCTTAGGGTGAATAAAGTTAATATCTTGAGTCCATATCGTACCTCTGTAAACGCTGCTACATAATCTGTTCAACTTCAGGACATTACACGTTATGTTCATTGATTACTTCACACTGCAGTGTTCTGTGTTCTCAGAGTTTCATAATAGTTATTATATTAATATTTCCTCCCTGGACGCGTCTCCAGTCAGGAACACGTGAAATGAAAAGCAGGATGTGCCAGACCCAAAGTTACTCCGCCGTCCTCGATGTGATGGAAGAGCTAAACACTGAAGTAATAACATAGAAGCACCAGAATCATCATTAAAAGGAGTCGATCATAGCGTAGCGTAGCAACAAGCATCGGTCTGATTGTGATTGGAGGGTCAGACGCTCATCATCACACATTATTTATAGTCTCTGTATATTTGTTTTCCCTTTGAAAAATAAAATCTAAAACATTCAAATATTAGGTGCCATTTTTTTTTTTTTTTTACATACGGCACCAATCATAGAATCATAGAGTCAAAGAATCAAAGAATCATAGAGTCATAGAATCATAAGAGTCAAAGAATCATAGAATCAAAGAACCATAGAATCGTAGAATCATAGAATCATAGAATCGTAGAATCATAGAATCAAAGAATCATAGAATCGTAGAATCATAGAATCGTAGAATCATAGAATCAAAGAATCATAGAATCATAGAATCAAAGAATCATAGAATCAAATAATCATAGAGTCATAGAATCATATATTATTATCCATGTAAAATAAACTCAAGCCAGCAAAAATACATCTATTCAGTTGTTAAATTTTTTTTCAATCAATAACAAATCAACTAGAGACTAAAAACACTTTTTTTAAGAGAAAAAAATAACAAAATAAAAGCACACAAACAACAAAATGAATCACCTCATAGAGCAAAGAACCTACAAGTCAAAATACCAGAGGAATAAAGATTATTAAAAATAAACTGAGTGACTGATAGTAAAACAATTCAACAATAAAACAATGCTACGTTCATTAATATTCATAAATAGCATCATGTGTGAAAGCTTTGCATAAACTCTATAATACTGGTACTGTCTCTTTAAGGCACGCAGTTCACAGACGACACTGATTGTGATTTTCAAGTAGAATCGTGCATTAATAATGTGAATAAAACCTTTTTTGACCATTTGTTTAAATATTTGCATAGTAAATATACGTTTTAAAGTGTTTACGATGAATTATGAGAATCCGGCCGGCGGACGGATGACGCTCCTCTTCTAGAAGCCACAGACGTCACGGCGTCCGGTACTCAGAGGAACGGACACCGTGAAACCGGTAACCGTCAGACCGTTAACCGTTAAAACGTTAGACCGTTAAAACCTGAAACCGGTAACCGTCAGACCGTTAGACCGATAAACCGTTAAAACGTTAGACCTCCACAGCAACACGCTACATACGTGTGCTTCATGACGTCACAGAGAGACTCGGACCAGAGACAGACGCCTCCCTGAGAGAGAGAGGGAGACGGAAAGAAAGAGAGAACAACTGGAAAAAAGAAAGAAGGAAAGACTGAAAGACATAAAGACAGAGAGAGAGAGAGAGACAGAAAGAGAGAGGAAAGACAGAAAGAGAGAGAGAAAGACAGAAAGAGAGAGAGAGAGACAGAAAGAGAGACAGAAAGAGAGAGAGAAAGACAGAAAGAGAGAGAGAGACAGAAAGAGAGAGAGAAAGAGAGAGAGAGAGACAGAAAGAGAGAGAGAGAGACAGAAAGAGAGAGAGAGAGACAGAAAGAGAGAGAGAAAGACAGAAAGAGAGAGACAGAAAGAGAGAGAGAAAGACAGAAAGAGAGAGAGAGACAGAAAGAGAGAGAGAAAGACAGAAAGAGAGAAAGACAGAAAGAGAGAGAGAGACAGAAAGAGAGAGAGAGAGAGAGAGAGAGAGAGAGAGAGAAAGACAGAAAGAGAGAGAGACAGAAAGAGAGAGAGAAAGACAGAGAGAGAGAGAGACAGAAAGAGAGAGAGAAAGACAGAGAGAGAGAGAAAGACAGAAAGAGAGAGACAGAAAGAGAGAGAGAGAGAGACAGAAAGACAGAGAGAAAGACAGAGAGAGAGAGAAAGACAGAAAGAGAGAGAGAGAGAGACAGAAAGACAGAGAGAAAGACAGAAAGAGAGAGAGAGAGAGACAGAAAGACAGAGAGAGGAGATTTGTGTCTCTTGTTGTATTTTCTAACTCTTTCGTTCATTTGAAGAAGGAATGTTTCACAGGAAAGATTCACTGCTCAGATTTAAACTGGAATTATATTATAGCATTGTTTTGGTTTTCAGTCATAATAATAATAATACTAATAATTGTTATTATTATAATAATAATAATAATAATTAATATAATAATAATAATAAACCAGCCTCGTCCTTTAAAGTTCACTTTCCACATCAAATCTAATCAACATGAGCTCTGAGAGTGAGAGTTATAAGCAGAGTATGAGGAAGAAGAGTGATGATGACGATGGAGGAGAAGGAGGAAGAACAACGGGACACAGGGCCTTGCCACTTTGACCTTTGACCTTTGCTCCTACATGCACGTTATCTGATAGAAGAACAGCTCAAAGCACGTCGTATAAAGATGAACTATGATATGAATCCATTAAATACTGAAGGCTGAGTGACTGGAGAGCCTCAGAGTACCTGTACATGTGTACATGTACCTGTACATGTACCTGTGTACCTGTACCTGTACCTGGACCTGTACATGGACCTGTACATGTACCTGTACATGTACATGTACCTGTACCTGTGTACCTGGACCTGTACATGTGTACATGTACCTGGACCTGTACATGTGTACATGTACCTGGACCTGTGTACATGTACCTGTAGTATTAGTTCCAGGAGAGGGCGTTGTGCCTGGGGGTCAGGACAGTTGTGCAAATGTAACCTGCTGACCCCCCCCCCCCCCCCCGAGTACCTAACACTCCTCCAGGTGTTAGACTCCTCCAGGTGTTAGACTCCTCCAGGTATTAGACTCCTCCAGGTATTAGACTCCTCCAGGTGTTAGACTCCTCCAGGTATTAGACTCCTCCAGGTGTTAGACTCCTCCATCGCCGGTTGTAAAGTTTTGGGTTTCGTGTTTTTCTGATTGTGAAAATGTTAAAAGATGAAATTATAAAACACGTCGAATGAAATTTAGACGATGTACAAAAACATTTTGTTTGAATCCGGCTGCAGAAAATCTCCTTTTAGTCGAGTTTATGAAGTTCTTAAAACAAGTGGAAGATACCGAAAACACAAAAGCATCCTGACCTCGTGGATTCAACTCGTTCAAAGAGACTCAGGAGGACGAGAGGAGACAACGATGGAGGGACCGAGTTCCCTCGACACCTGAAGGGTTCCTTCACTTGGGACTCTTCTCTCCGCACGTGGTTAAAGATGAAGAGTTCTACTTCCTGTTTCCTGCCGCGGAGCGCTGAGATCGACATGTTGGAACAGAGTGAAGAGAGTCTGATGTCCGCTATGACCGGTCCCGCTGGTTCTGGTCCTGCTGGTCCTGGTCCTGCTGGTCCTGGTCCTGCTGGTTCTGGTCCTGCTGGTTCTGGTCCTGCTGGTTCTGTGAGAGCTGCAGGCTGCACATGGACTGGATCTCCTCCAGGAGGCCCCGCCCCTGCCCCGCCCCCTGACCCGGGCCCAGGCCTCCCCCCTCCTCGGTCGCCTCTTTCTCCCACGGGACCTGTACGGGTGGCGTCGGGCCGGTCGGCGCCGGGCCCCCCTCCCCCTCCTCCTCCTCCTCCTCCTCCTGGTGGACCTGGCTGCTGCGCCTCCTCAGGGCCTTCTCCTGGTAGTGCCTCACGGTCTCCTTGGACAGCACCTTCCTCCTCAGGACGCCGGCGGGGGCCGCTTGGCTCGGGGCCGGCGGGTCCGCGCGGCCCCGCGGGTCCGAGGCGGCGCGGCACCGGCCCGCCGGCTCGGGGGATCGGTCCGAGTCGGAGTCGAGAAGCGCCGGAGAGCCGCGGGCGCGAGAGGAAGCGGGAGGGGCCAGAGCCAGAGAGCGGGGGAGGCGGTCGAGCGGACGGGGGTACGACCTGGAGGGGTCCGCCTCCTGCGGGGCCGGGGGCGTGTTCGTGACGACGGGCGCCGCCGCCGCGGGGCTCTGGCTCCCCTTCAGGCTGCTCTTGCTGGGCCGGCGGCGTGGAGACGGGGGGAGGTGCTTACCGTGCACCGCGCTGTCGTCCTGGCCCATGTTCCAGCCTCCTTGACCCCCGTCACGGCCTCCTTGACCCCCGTCACGGCCTCCTTGACCCCCGTCACGGCCTCCATGACCCCCGTCACGGCCTCCTTGACCCCCGTCACGGCCTCCATGACCTCCGTCACGGCGTCCCTCGTCTGCAGGCGGCGGTTCTCTGGTTTTGCTCTGGAACAGAAGAAACGAAGAAATACCGTAAAACATCAAAACCATCCCAGAACCTCTGGATCCATTTCATTTATTTCATCACTTTCTGTTCCGACTCCTTCAGGATTGTGATGAAAACACATTTGAGTGGATAAGTACACACAGCTTTGTGCCTGGAGGACTTAAAAGATGCATATTAAGATATATCAGTAAATATGATCCAATGAAATGGAGGTCATCCACGTGGAGAACCAGCTTTACTTTTAAAAGATATTAATAACGCCTGAAAGTGGACGAATGGAAGATTTTACTGAAAATAATCTGTCCTTAAATCCATAAATCTAGACGTAGTTCTGCTCTCATGAAGTTAAACCCTCCCTTCCTTCTTTCCTTCGAGTCCTCACTGTCCTCGCTCCCTGAGTCCTCGCTCCCTGAGTCCTCGCTCCCTGTGTCCTCGCTCCCTGAGTCCTCGCTCCCTGAGTCCTCGCTCCATGTGTCCTCGCTCCCTGAGTCCTCGCTCCCTGTGTCCTCGCTCCATGTGTCCTCGCTCCATGTGTCCTCGCTCCCCGAGTCCTCGCTCCCCGAGTCCTCGCTCCCTGTGTCCTCGCTCCCTGTGTCCTCGCTCCCCGTGTCCTCGCTCCATGTGTCCTCGCTCCCCGTGTCCTCGCTCCCCGTGTCCTCGCTCCCCGTGTCCTCGCTCCATGTGTCCTCGCTCCCCGTGTCCTCGCTCCCCGTGTCCTCGCTCCCCGAGTCCTCGCTCCCCGTGTCCTCGCTCCCCGAGTCCTCGCTCCCCGTGTCCTCGCTCCCCGTGTCCTCGCTCCCCGTGTCTCGCTCCCGAGCCCTCGCTGCCCGAGTCCTCGCTCCCGTGTCTCGCTCCCGAGTCCTCGCTCCCGTGTCCTCGCTCCCGTGTCTCGCTCCCGAGTCTCGCTCCCGTGTCTCGCTCCCGTGTCCTCGCTCCCGTGTCTCGCTCCCGTGTCCTCGCTCCCGAGTCTCGCTCCGTGTCCTCGCTCCCGAGTCCTCGCTCCCGTGTCTCGCTCCCGAGTCTCGCTCCCGTGTCTCGCTCCCGTGTCTCGCTCCCCGTGTCTCGCTCCCGTGTCTCGCTCCCGGTCTCGCTCCCGTGTCCTCGCTCCCGAGTCCTCGCTCCCGTGTCCTCGCTCCCGTGTCTCGCTCCCAGTCCTCGCTCCCGTGTCCTCGCTCCCGTGTCTCGCTCCCGAGTCCTCGCTCCCGTGTCCTCGCTCCCGTGTCTCGCTCCCGTGTCTCGCTCCCGAGTCTCGCTCCCAGGTCCTCGCTCCCGTGTCCTCGCTCCCGTGTCCTCGCTCCCGGTCCTCGCTCCCGTGTCCTCGCTCCCGTGTCTCGCTCCCGTGTCCTCGCTCCCGTCTCGCTCCGTGTCCTCGCTCCTCCGTGTCTCGCTCCCTGTCCTCGCTCCCGTGTCTCGCTCCCGTGTCTCGCTCCCGTGTCTCGCTCCTCCCGTGTCCTCGCTCCCGTGTCTCGCTCCCGTGTCTCGCTCCCGGTCTCGCTCCCGTGTCTCGCTCCCGAGTCTCGCTCCCGTGTCTCGCTCCCGAGTCCTCGCTCCCGAGTCCTCGCTCCCGTGTCTCGCTCCCGAGTCCTCGCTCCCGTGTCCTCGCTCCCGAGTCTCGCTCCCGTGTCTCGCTCCCAGTCTCGCTCCCGTGTCTCGCTCCCGTGTCTCGCTCCCGTGTCTCGCTCCCGAGTCCTCGCTCCCGTGTCCTCGCTCCCGTGTCTCGCTCCATGTGTCTCGCTCCCGTGTCCTCGCTCCATGTGTCTCGCTCCCGTGTCTCGCTCCCGAGTCTCGCTCCCGAGTCCTCGCTCCCGTGTCTCGCTCCCGAGTCTCGCTCCCAGTCTCGCTCCCGTGTCTCGCTCCCGAGTCTCGCTCCCGAGTCCTCGCTCCCGTGTCTCGCTCCATGTGTCTCGCTCCATGTGTCTCGCTCCCGAGTCCTCGCTCCCGAGTCTCGCTCCCGTGTCCTCGCTCCATGTGTCCTCGCTCATGTGTCTCGCTCCCGAGTCCTCGCTCCCGAGTCTCGCTCCCGTGTCCTCGCTCCATGTGTCCTCGCTCCCGAGTCTCGCCTCCCCGTGTCCTCGCTCCATGTCTCGCTCCCGTCTCGCTCCCGTGTCTCGCTCGTGTCTCGCTCCTGTGTCTCGCTCCCGTGTCCTCGCTCCCGAGTCTCGCTCCCGTGTCTCGCTCCCGAGTCTCGCTCCCGTGTCCTCGCTCCCGAGTCTCGCTCCCGAGTCCTCGCTCCCGTGTCTCGCTCCCCGTGTCTCGCTCCCAGTCTCGCTCGCTCCTGAGTCTCGCTCCCGAGTCCTCGCTCCTGAGTCCTCGCTCCCGTGTCTCGCTCCCTGAGTCTCGCTCCCCGAGTCTCGCCTCCCGAGTCTCGCTCCCGTGTCTCGCTCCCGAGTCCTCGCTCCCTGAGTCCTCGCTCCCGTGTCCTCGCTCCGAGTCCTCGCTCCCCGAGTCCTCGCTCCCCGAGTCTTCGCTCCCCGAGTCCTCGCTCCCCGAGTCCTCGCTCCCTGAGTCCTCGCTCCCTGCGTACCGGGCCCTTGTAGTCCAGATCCTCCATGGACCTGAAGAAGTCCAGGCTCTTGGCGGCGCTGAGCTTGCCCCGGTCCGCCGTGGAGGCGCTGAGCGAGTCCAGGATCTCCTCCAGCAGGTCCATCTGGCCCGGGCGGGACGAGTCGGCCTCCAGAGACTCGTCGCTGTCCCCGGCGTACGAGGGGACGTCCCCGCTGTCCTCCGAGGAGATCCTGAGACGAAGGGGTCACGGAGGACATATTCAAAAGTAATATTTAATTTTTATTGTAAGAATTACGCTGCGATGACCACTTTGTTTAAAAAGAGTCTCGGTGACTGTACCCAACATGTCCACCAGGGGGCAGTGTTATCATGGGTAACAAGAAAAGATTGAAGCTCTCAGAAAAAGTGCTTTTAAACCTGCTTTTTGTTCTCTAAACGAACCGGCTAAAGTTCCACGACTTCATATCTGAACAATCGTGCTTAAAACTAAATGTTGTGGTCATAAAAATATAAAGTACTGACTTGCTTGCGCTGTCCAGCTCGTCGTCGTCGAGCCCGCGACCCCGAGGGCCCGAGGTCACGGGGTACTTGTTGAAGTTTTGCTGTAAAGGAGGAAAACACAGTGAGTTAGAGAAGAGACGTGTTACATAATGACACCAGGAAAGTGACCCGGGGGGGGGGCATGTGTGTACCCCTTTAAGACAGAACGTTCTGCTGAGCTACAGGTTCCATCAAATCACGAGCTGGAACCTGGTCTGGGTCTAGTGGGCTTCGTGGGTCTGGTGGGTCTGGTGGGTCTGGTGGGTCTGGTGGGTCTGGTGGGTCTAGTGGGTCTGGTGGGTCTGGTGGCTCTGGTGGGTTTGGTGGGTCTGGTGGGTCTGGTGGGTTTGGTGGGTCTGGTGGGTCTGGTGGGTCTGGTGGGTTTGGTGGGTCTGGTGGGTCTGGTGGGTCTAGTGGGCTTAGTGGGTCTGGTGGGTCTGGTGGGTCTGGTGGGTCTGGTGGGTTTGGTGGGTCTGGTGGGTCTGGTGGGTCTGGTGGGTTTGGTGGGTCTGGTGGGTTTGGTGGGGTCTGGTGGGTTTGGTGGGTCTGGTGGGTCTGGTGGGTTTGGTGGGTCTGGTGGGTCTGGTGGGTCTGGTGGGTCTGGTGGGTCTGGTGGGTTTGGTGGGTCTGGTGGGTCTGGTGGGTCTAGTGGGCTTAGTGGGTCTGGTGGGTCTGGTGGGTTTGGTGGGTCTGGTGGGTCTGGTGGGTCTGGTGGGTTTGGTGGGTTTGGTGGGTCTGGTGGGTCTGGTGGGTTTGGTGGGTCTGGTGGGTCTGGTGGGTCTAGTGGGCTTAGTGGGTCTGGTGGGTCTGGTGGGTCTGGTGAGTTTGGTGGGTCTGGTGGGTCTGGTGGGTCTGGTGGGTCTAGTGGGTCTGGTGGGTCTGGTGGGTCCCTGAAGACACCCACAGCTCGTTTATTGAGTCCGGACCGTCAGGGTCAAGACTAAATTTGTCAAATTTGGATCTGGAGACACAAAATCTTTAACATCCCCTGCAGTGTTTTATCAAACTCAGCAGTGAAAGCTACACACACACACACACACACTTGTCCTCTGCGTTGAGTGATCCTCGTGTGCTGCAGTCGTCCTCCACCTTTAATAAGCCACCTGTGTGCCGTGGTGCTTAATGGGTTAAAGAAGAGACAGCAGCTTTACAGCCCCCCCCCCCCCCCCGGGACCCCCGATCTGCCCCAGGCCGCCTATTAACATGACGCACATGTTCCCCTCGCGCCGCATGTTCGCTTATGTTAACAATACCTCTCACTTTCTGATTCACACTCCTTATACTCTCCCATGCGCCTCCTCCAGACGGCGCGTGTGTGCGTCGTGTGTGTGTGCGTCGTGTGTAAACACAAACACACAAACAAGCATTCATGTGGTGCAGGCGTGTGTGTTTTACTCCACCTCTCTGCATCTTGTTCCTCTTTTTAAAAACTCACGTGAGACAAATTCTCAAAGGCCCAGAGTGAGAAACGAGCCGCTCGCAACCTGAGAGGTGAGCGGAGAGCCAGCGTGTGTGTGTGTGTGTGAGTGTGTGTGTGTGTGTGTGTGAGTGTGTTCAGGGAGGGAAGACTGTCGTGTTTGTGTGTTTGTGTTGCGGTTGTGAGACACAAGAGAAGTAAGCAGCTCTAGTTGTGAAAGGCAAACACAGCAGATCACTGAGGAGGAGGAGGAGGGGGAGGGGCTTAATGGAGAGAGGAAGGAAGAAAATATTTAGAGGTGAGGAAAGAATCCTCAAAGCTTGAGAAAGAATGATGGGAATAGTAGGGTGGGGGGGGGGGGGGTAGACGGGAAGGAGGGCGGGGGGGGTGGGGGGCGTTGGAACCGCTCATCAAGCTGGTCCCGATTAGCCGCCGCAGTGCCAGCCAGACGGGTGGAATGCAACGTGTGGCTGGACGGCCTCATTTTGGGAAGACACACACACACACTGACGTACACACACACACACACCAACGTACACACACACGCGCGTACAGACACACACACACACTTGGTCACACACACACACACCATATTACAAAAAACAAATAAATAAAACACAAAGAGTTAAAGTGCTATTTTCTCCATAAAAGTCATTGGAGGGGGAGGAGGAGGAGGAGGAGGTGTGTGCAGTAGAGCCACTTAAGCCTCTCTCTCGGCCATCGCGGCTAAACGCCAACACATGTGGCGGCGCTGCTGATTGGCCGAGCCGACAGGAGGAACCGGACCCTGAAGGGACGCTAAGGGCTCCTGTAGGGCCGCAGAGCTGCGGGGATGCACCTGAGAGACACTGGGGGAGCACACACACACACACGCATGTGCATGCTCATGATGCATGCTCATAATGCATGCTCATAATGCATGCTCATGATGCATGCTCATAATGCATGTATATGATGCATGCTCACGATGCATGTTCATGATGCATGTATATGATGCATGTATATAATGCATGCTCATGATGCATGTTCATGATGCATGCTCATGATGCATGTTCATGACGCATGCTCATGATGCATGGTCACGATGCATATATATGATGCATGCTCATGATGCATGTTCATGATGCATGCTCATGATCAGTGGTCCCCAAACTACGGCCCGCGGGCCGGATCCGGCCCACCTCCCCATGTGGACCGGCCCCCTGAACAATACCAGAGACGCGTTCCGATTAATTATTTTGTTCACCTGGCCCGCTGCCGTTGAGATTGCAGTGAGACGCGGAGAAAATGTGAAGTGGTGCTCTTCGCAATAGAACATCTTTGATGGGACGTGTCGCGTCTCGGCCAATCAGCGTTCAGATGTCCACAGCGTTTGGGAAGTTAGGTTAGCTTGAATGTTAGTCCGCTACATCTGCTGCTGTCACGATGCACGGTGTAGCGATACTAACACTCTCACCTCTCACTACCCCCCCCCCCCCCCAGCTGGCCCTCCAGCAGACAAGGGAAACGTTATGTGGCCCTCTCAGAAAAAAGTTCGGGGACCCCTGCTCCTGATGCATGCTTGTGATGCATGATGCATTCTCACGATGCATGCTCATGATGCATGCTCATGATGCATGATCACGATGCATGCTCATGATGCATGTTCGTGCGGCATGATGCATGATGCATTCTCATGATGCATGCTCATGATGCATGATCACGATGCATGCTCATGATGTTTCGGGAAGCGGGGCCTCCCTCCCTCTCTCTCTCTGCGTTGAGGTGTTTATTAAAACAAGGTGACCCCAAACACAACCAGAGGTCACGGAGCTCCGGCCCTCTGATCCCCATCTGCAGCCCTGGAGCCGTAACCGGATGATGGCACCTCGCTCCACGGCCTTATCAACGTGTCTCCCTCTCTCCCCCTCTCTCTCTCTCTCTCCGCCGTGACCCTCGGGCTGCAGCAAGTTAAGATTAAACTATTTACAACAACCAAACATTTTTCGCGATAGAAGGAACGAGTTCATCGCACTTCTTTCTCTGCGCTGCATTCCTTTGACTTAGTGAGAGACGGTCTGCTGCTGCGTTGAGATAATGCTCCAGCTGTCACTGGAATCACAGCTAAAATTAAATGTACTGTATGTCAATGTAAAATTATATATATAAATATATATAGAGACTCTTCAAATGTGCAGTGAGAGATGGTGACAGCTCCTCAGGCCGCTCCTTCGTTAGCTTCTCGCTAACAGGAAGCTAAAAGGTAAACATGTAAAGACTGATTCCCCCCCGTCTCCCATTCACTCCCTCCATCACTCCATCACTCCATCACGCTGCTGTCACTGTCTCCGCATGTCGGGGTGTGGCTGTACGGCCGTCAGGCGATAATAAGAAGGGTGTTTCGGTGAAACGGCTCCGTGAAGTCTCTGTGAGGACTAAGACTTTTATTAATATGTTGTACAGTATTTTCTTTACTTTGATCCGAGTACCTTAAGGAATGAAAGAATCCTGATCTCCACAGAGACGTCTTTACAGTTACGGTGGAATTATTAAATGATTGACTCCGACTCTTTATGTTTTGGCCCCCTTACAAGAAAAGAGGTACGAAATAAAAATAAAGTCTCATAATCACTTTAGTACTTCAGGAGCTGCGCTTGGAGAAACTATTTTTCCCTTCCATTCCCTCCTCTTCCCCTCTTTCCTTTCCTTCACTTCCTCTTCCCTTCCTCCCTCCTTCCCTTCCTATAAAAGAAATAAAATGTGCATTAAGCTCAATTCTGTTGGACTCAATTTAACATCCGCTGCTGTGTTTCTGTGATGGCTGCAGTACCTTAAAGCTGCCAGAAGATGGCGCTTTGGGTTCAGAGAGGAAGTCAGTTGGTCTCTGACACACACACACACACACTCACACAAGCACAGAGACACACAAACACACACGTGCGCACACACACTCAAATTATTAATCCACAATTTTAATCTTATAATAAATATTATGAGCATATTTGAGCTATTTTCCATTTACAACAACATCAGAAATGTAATTATTATGATATATGACACACACACACACACACTCACACACACACACACTACGCCCTATAATCTACAGGACACGCTGTGAACTAGTTATTAAATATTCAGTTTACTCAGAAAGTATTGCTTTGGCATATTGTTCATATTATAGCATGTTCAATCAGACACACACACACACACACACACACACACACACACACACACACACACACACACACACACACACACACACACACACACACACACACACACACACACTATGTGAGGCTTTACGAGCAATATTTCAAGTTAAGTGTGATTGTACTAAAAATACATATTATTAGTATAAACATGTTTAAACTCAAACACGGATTATCCTGAAATCATGACCACACACACACACACACACAATATATATAATAATAATATAAATATACAAATATATATAAATATATGTATACAGTATATATCAATACAAACACACAGTCCATGGCGTGGGACACGTGTCCTGCGTGTCCTCCTCTAGTGGTCTCTAGTGGTCTCCGGTAGTCTCCAGGGACCCGTTACTGTGGCAATGAACAGGCCTCAGTGGAAGGACCAGGGTGTGTGTGTGTCTCCTGAATAAGGTGTGTGTGTGTGTGTGTGTGTGTGTGCATGTTTGTGGGTGTGAGTGCACATCAATTGCATGTTAACTGTTAGTGTGTGTGTGTGTGTCTTTGTGTGTGCTCTGGCTGGGGGGAGGGGGTTGGGGGGGTCCGAGGAGGCCTTTAGAAAAAGCCCTAATTGGCGTTCCTCTCTCCGGCCGTCACACCTTCCTCTAAGCAAAGACTTTCCAGTTTCATCAGACACACACACACACACACACACACACCCTAATTAGAGACACAACCTCTCCTCCTCATCAAACCGGTAACCACAGTGTCAGTGTGTGCATGCAGGATATTTATTTCGTTGTTTTAACACACAGTTGTGCGTCGGCTCGGCCAGAAGAAGTGGAGCAGAGATCTGGAGGCAGGAGGGATTCTAACCGGCAAACCAAGGCTGTACATGCAGTTATTACTTCATTCTACTTATTTTAATTACATTAAACCTCCGACACATCTACGTTTACGTTTCTTCTCATTTTCCATCGTTTTTAACCTGATGGACTTATTGATGTGTGTGTGTTGTGAGTGTGTGTGTGCGTGTGCATGCACATGGTGTGAGTGTGTGTGCATGCACATTGTGCGAGTGAGTGTGCACATTGTGTGAGTGTGCGTGCACATTGTGTGTGTGCGTGCACATTGTGTGAGTGTGCATGCACATTGTGTGAGTGTGCGTGCACATTGTGTGAGTGCACATTGTATGAGTGTGCATGCACTTTGTGTGAGTGTGCGTGCACACTGTGTGAGTGTGCATGCACATTGTGTGAGTGTGCATGCACATTGTGTGAGTGTGCGTGCACACTGTGTGAGTGTGCATGCACATTGTGTGAGTGTGCGTGCACATTGTGTGAGTGCACACTGTGTGAGTGTGCATGCACATTGTGTGAGTGTGCGTGCACATTGTGTGAGTGCACATTGTGTGAGTGTGCGTGCACATTGTGTGAGTGCACATTGTGTGAGTGTGCATGCACATTGTGTGAGTGCACATTGTGTGCGTGCACATTGTGTGAGTGCACATTGTGTGAGTGTGCGTGTGCATGCACATTGTGTGAGTGTGCGTGCACATTGTGTGAGTGCGCGTGCACATTGTGTGAGTGCGCGTGCACATTGTGTGAGTGTGCGTGCACATTGTGTGAGTGCGCGTGCACATTGTGTGAGTGCGCGTGCACATTGTGTGAGTGTGCGTGCACACTGTGTGAGTGTGCGTGCACATTGTGTGAGTGTGCATGCACATTGTGTGAGTGTGCGTGCACATTGTGTGAGTGTGCGTGCACATTGTGTGAGTGTGCGTGCACATTGTGTGAGTGTGCATGCACATTGTGTGAGTGTGCATGCACATTGTGTGAGTGTGCGTGCACATTGTGTGAGTGTGCGTGCACATTGTGTGAGTGTGCGTGCACATTGTGTGAGTGTGAGTGCACATTGTGTGAGTGTGCGTGCACATTGTGTGAGTGTGAGTGCACATTGTGTGAGTGTGCATGCACATTGTGTGAGTGTGCGTGTGCATGCACATTGTGTGAGTGTGCGTGCACATTGTGTGAGTGTGCGTGCACATTGTGTGAGTGTGAGTGCACATTGTGTGAGTGTGAGTGCACATTGTGTGAGTAAATAAATAAAATGTGTTTTCCACTTATGAGGCACAAGCAGATTGTTCAGAGGAAACGCTGACCGGCTGCTACATGCTCACCATGCAGGTAAGAGAGAGAGAGAGAAGGATGGAGTTAAGAGAGAGAGGGGGGGGGTGGAGAGGGAGGGATAGAGAGAGAAGGATGGAGTTAAGAGCGAAGGATGGAGATAAGAGAGAGAGAGAGAGAGAAGGATGGAGTTAAGAGAGAGAGAGAGAAGGATGGAGTTAAGAGAGAGAGAGGGGGGGGTGGAGAGGGAGGGATAGAGAGAGAAGGATGGAGTTAAGAGAGAAGGATGGAGATAAGAGAGAGAGAGAGAGAAGGATGGAGTTAAGAGAGAGAGAGAAGGGGATGGAGAGAAAGAAAGAAATGAGAATATGTGCGCATGTGTGTGCATGTATGTGTGTGTGTGTGTGCATGTATGTGTGTGCGTGTGTGTGCATGTATGTATGTGTGCATGTATGTGTGTGCGTGTGTGTGTGTGTGCGTGGTACCCGTCTCATCTTCTGCAGTCTCCGTGGCGACAGGCTCTTGGTGCTGGTGGGAGACCCCTCACACACCATCACCCCGTCCTCCTCTTCTTCCTGGAGAAGAGAAGGTGAAGAAGTTTAACGTGTTTAAGTTTAATGTGTGTGTGTGTGTGTCGTGCTCTCTCTCTCGCTCTCTCTTTAGTTTTCCCACAGACGGATCACACCTCTCTCTCCTGATCAAATCCATCCTAATGGAAACATACAGCTCGTTACTTTATCTGTGATCACAGGCTCGCTGATGAAATATGCCGACGATGAAAGAGAGAGAGACAATAAAAGAGAGAGAGAGACGATAAAAGCGAGAGAGAGGAGACGGCTGACATGACATCGCCAGAGGGGCGTCGGTGGAGAACCGGAACAAAGCGCTGCAGCCGTCGTGTAGAGCAGCCTTCCTGTCTGTTTCTATGAGGGACACACACACACACACACACACACACACACACACACACACACACACACACACGCATCATTCCTACACGCGTGTGCGTCGGGGAGGTGTGGAGGTCTGCTCACCCTCGCTTTGAGCCGGCCCTTAAAGTCCCGGATGCCCCTCTTGGCATGACTCCTGGCCTGGGAGGGAAAACACAACACACACACACACACACACACACACACACACACACACACACACACACACACAGATTAACATTCTGCTCTGGTCGGTGTAACATCACGAGAAGCTTTGATCCCGGTGGCAAAAGGAGGATGAGAGGAGATGAAGGGCCTCCGACCATATTGCACAACACATGCTACATGCTACATGCTAATCAAACTGCTCCTTCCACTGGCAATTAATAGCCAGACATCTTGTTTGAAATGAATTAGTTTTGTTCATTTCACTCCACCAGCTGCACACGTCGTGCATCAGCTGTGAGGTCGTGATGTCATCACCACGCGACGTTACGTAGAGACAGACACGGCGTTAGCGGTTAGCTTCCCTCGCGCCGCAGGACCTACTTTAGTCACTGCCGTGTTGATGAGCGCTCCTCCTCTCTGCAACACACACACACACACACACACACACACACACACACCACAGTTTAGATTAATAACCACACACACACACCACAGTTTAGATTAATAACCACACACACACACCACAGTTTAGATTAATAACCACACACACACCACAGTTTAGATTAATAACCACACACACACACACCACAGTTTAGATTAATAACCACACACACACACACCACAGTTTAGATTAATAACCACACACACACACACCACAGTTTAGATTAATAACCACACACACACACACCACAGTTTAGATTAATAACCACACACACACACCACAGTTTAGATTAATAACCACACACACACACACACCACAGTTTAGATTAATAACCACACACACACACACCACAGTTTAGATTAATAACCACACACACACACACCACAGTTTAGATTAATAACCACACACACACATCACAGTTTAGATTAATAACCACACACACACCACAGTTTAGATTAATAACCACACACACACACCACAGTTTAGATTAATAACCACACACACACCACAGTTTAGATTAATAACCACACAC
The DNA here is from genome assembly GCF_029220125.1 of Pseudoliparis swirei. Classification (NCBI taxonomy): domain Eukaryota; kingdom Metazoa; phylum Chordata; class Actinopteri; order Perciformes; family Liparidae; genus Pseudoliparis; species Pseudoliparis swirei. Next base: position 2,359,157 of record NC_079392.1, on the reverse strand, counting down.
ACACACCAGTTTAGATTAATAACCACACACACACATCACAGTTTAGATTAATAACCACACACACACACCACAGTTTAGATTAATAACCACACACACATCACAGTTTAGATTAATAACCACACACACACCACAGTTTAGATTAATAACCACACACACACACAGTTTAGATTAATAACCACACACATCACAGTTTAGATTAATAACCACACACACACACAGTTTAGATTAATAACCACACACACACACACAGTTTAGATTAATAACCACACACACATCACAGTTTAGATTAATAACCACACACACATCACAGTTTAGATTAATAACCACACACACATCACAGTTTAGATTAATAACCACACACACACATCACAGTTTAGATTAATAACCACACACACACACACAGTTTAGATTAATAACCACACACACACACACAGTTTAGATTAATAACCACACACACACACACCACAGTTTAGATTAATAACCACACACACACATCACAGTTTAGATTAATAACCACACACACACACACCACAGTTTAGATTAATAACCACACACACATCACAGTTTAGATTAATAACCACACACACACATCACAGTTTAGATTAATAACCACACACACACATCACAGTTTAGATTAATAACCACACACACACATCACAGTTTAGATTAATAACCACACACACACACCACAGTTTAGATTAATAACCACACACACACACACCACAGTTTAGATTAATAACCACACACACACACAGTTTAGATTAATAACCACACACACACATCACAGTTTAGATTAATAACCACACACACACACACCACAGTTTAGATTAATAACCACACACACACATCACAGTTTAGATTAATAACCACACACACACATCACAGTTTAGATTAATAACCACACACACACACACACACCACAGTTTAGATTAATAACCACACACACACATCACAGTTTAGATTAATAACCACACACACACATCACAGTTTAGATTAATAACCACACACACACACACCACAGTTTAGATTAATAACCACACACACACACACACACCACAGTTTAGATTAATAACCACACACATACATCACAGTTTAGATTAGATTAATAACCACACACACACACACACACCACAGTTTAGATTAATAACCACACACACACATCACAGTTTAGATTAATAACCACACACACACACCACAGTTTAGATTAATAACCACACACACACACAGTTTAGATTAATAACCACACACACACCACAGTTTAGATTAATAACCACACACACACACCACAGTTTAGATTAATAACCACACACACACATCACAGTTTAGATTAATAACCACACACACACATCACAGTTTAGATTAATAACCACACACACACACACCACAGTTTAGATTAATAACCACACACACATCACAGTTTAGATTAATAACCACACACACACATCACAGTTTAGATTAATAACCACACACACACACCACAGTTTAGATTAATAACCACACACACACATCACAGTTTAGATTAATAACCACACACACACACATCACAGTTTAGATTAATAACCACACACACACACATCACAGTTTAGATTAATAACCACACACACACACACACACATCATCTACACAGATATCAATATGGAGAGAATCATTATTTCTTCTTCTTCTTCTACTTCTTGGCATCTCAGAAGCTAACGAGGAGGAGGAAGAGAGGTGGAAGAGGAGAGGAGGAGGAGAGGAGGAGGCCCCTCTTATGGATGAAGAAGAAGGAGAGATCCAGTTCTTGGGTCGGTTCAGAGGAGGAACGACTGATCACTCCTGTCTCTCTCTCTCTCTCTTTCTCTATATCTCTATGTCTCTCTCTCTCTTTCTCTATGTCTCTCTCTCGCTCCCCTCCGCGCCTCTTCTTCAAAACACAAACAGGTAAACAGATAAACAAATAAACGGATGACATCATGCAGCTGGTAGAGAGGAGGAGGCGTGGCCACCTTCACCGTGTGCATCCACTGCTGGTACGACCGGGAGTTACCTGGAGGAACGACAACACGACCGGAGTCAATCACTGTGACACACACTGACACACATATATACATATATATATAAATATATATATACATATAAATATATATATACATATATATATATATATAAATATATATATATACATATAAATATATATATATATACATATACATATATATAAATATATATATACATATATATATATTTATATACATATAAATATATATATATATATAGCACAATAAGCACGGCCCGCTGCATGACATCTGTCTGATAAGTGGGCGTGGCTAATCGGCGGACGGCTCCGGCTCCACTCACTTCCACAGAAGCCGCCGTCTGTGATCTCCTCTTCAAACATGTCCGAGAAGCCGCGGCCTGCGTTCAATTTGGCGAGACGTCCGTCGATGAACTGCGGCCATAAATCACAACGTGATTATTAAAGGGGGGCGGGACACACACTTAAAGAGATACACACACACACACACACACACACACACACACACACACACACACACACACACACACACACACACACACACACACACACACACACACACACACACACACACGCACACGCACACGCACACGAACAGATTCAACCGGGGTGTTGTTAATCCTGCCCGACGTAAACGACATGTGCAGCAGGTGATGAGATGAGGTCATGTGCAGCAGGTGATGAGATGAGGTCATGTGCAGCAGGTCATGAGGTCATGTGCAGCAGGTCATGAGGTCATGTGCAGCAGGTGATGAGATGAGGTCATGTGCAGCAGGTCATGAGGTCATGTGCAGCAGGTGATGAGGTCATGTGCAGCAGGTGATGAGGTCATGTGCAGCAGGTCATGAGGTCATGTGCAGCAGGTGATGAGGTCATGTGCAGCAGGTCATGAGGTCATGTGCAGCAGGTGATGAGGTCATGTGCAGCAGGTGATGAGGTCATGTGCAGCAGGTCATGAGGTCATGTGCAGCAGGTGATGAGATGAGGTCATGTGCAGCAGGTGATGAGGTCATGTGCAGCAGGTGATGAGGTCATGTGCAGCAGGTCATGAGGTCATGTGCAGCAGGTGATGAGATGAGGTAATGTGCAGCAGGTGATGAGGTCATGTGCAGCAGGTGATGAGGTCATGTGCAGCAGGTCATGAGGTCATGTGCAGCAGGTGATGAGGTCATGTGCAGCAGGTCATGAGGTCATGTGCAGCAGGTGATGAGGTCATGTGCAGCAGGTGATGAGGTCATGTGCAGCAGGTGATGAGGTAATGTGCAGCAGGTGATGAGGTCATGTGCAGCAGGTGAGGGATCAGGGCTGCAGACTGAGTTTCATTCCCTCTCGTTTTTAACTTGTTTAAAACGCCGTCTCGTAAATATTTTTAAAACGTTTTCACGAGCACGTAAATGTTATGAATCTAAATCTCTCACACGTTTCTCAACGTTTCTGATATTAAAAACAACGTCAGATTAAACTGCATTTTTTGGACGTCGGAGCACGATTAATATCTGGTTTTATAGCCACGAGCAAATATAAACAAGGAAGGAAGAAGTCCAAAAAAAGGAAGAAAATTGTTTCAATAAATAGTTTAAAACACATTTCTCATCATGTTTGGCGACGTGAAGCTCCGCTGTCATCATCGCCGTCTTTATAAACGCTGAACATGAACTCTTTAAAACACGAGTGTGTGTGTGTGGATCAGTCACACACACGGCGGCCTGGTTTCTGTTAGCTGAACAGAACCACGTGGAGCTGCCGGTAGTTTCCCGCCGCATCACTTATAATATCAGTAAATCATCTCAGAACAATGAGACGTTCCTGTGAAATCCTGGAGGCTGAATGTTGGCAAAGTTTCTCTGAGCCGCAGATCTTTTATTTTTATTTCCAAGACGTGGCGCCAAAGATCTGCAGAAGTCATTTCTGTGTGTTTTTATTTATTTTGCGAAATCTTTTGTGTTCAACCTTAAACTAGAATCTGTCTTTAATAAGTGGGAGGAAAAACATCAGTTATGGCATTATTACAAATGATTAGTATATATACATATATATATATACTAATTATTTTATAATAAATATATGTATATATATATATCCATATTTATATATATTTTTTAATCTATATGTGGTTTCTATATATGTGTGTATATAAATATATTTTGAAAAAAGAAATATATATGGAAATCTATATATGTACACTACCGTTTAAAAGTTTGGGGTCACTTAGAAATGTCTTTATTTTTCAAAGAAAAGCACTGCTTTTTAAATAAAGATAACATTAATCAAAAATACACACTATACATTGTAAATGTGGTAAATGACTATTCTAGGTGGAAACGTCTGGTTTCTAATGAAATATCTCCAGAGGTCTATAGAGGCCCATTTACATCAACTATCACTCCAGTGTTCTAATGGTACATTGTGTTTGCTAATCGCCTTAGAAGACTAATATCTGATTAGAAAACACTTGTGCAATTATGTTAGCACAGCTGAAAACAGTTATGCTGGTGATATAAGCTATACAACTGGCCTTCCTTTGAAGTTTGAAGAACAAAATTAATACTTCAAATATTAATCCATTATTTCTAACCTTGTCAATGTCTTGACTATATTTTATTTTCAATTTTCAATTCATTTGATAAATAAAAGTGAGTTTTCATGGAAGACACGAAATTGTCTGGATGACCCCAAACTTTTGAACGGTAGTGTATATATAGTTTTTAAATATATATATATACACACACATATATGGACACATATATAACAACAATATATATATATAATAAATATAAACTTATATATAATATATATATATATAATAAATATATACATATATATATAATACATATATGAAAAAAAGAAATCTATTTATAAATATATATATATGTATATATATATATAGTATACATATATACATATATATATTGAAGAAAAAAAATATGTTTTAATATATATATATATAATATATATATATAAAGCATTTGGGTTAAAAACTAAAATGTATTTTGACAGATTTCCTTAAATACAAATCAACACCTCCGTCCTTGAAGCACTATTTTGGGGACATGATTCTTTGTATAACTTATTGACTCCTCCCACTCCTCCGGGTCCTCAGTGTAACTGTAGGTTGTTTTTAGGGGGCGTGTCCTCAGGGACGGCTCGCTAACTAGCGACCGCTCCTCTGGTCAGAGACTCGTCATTAGATCATTTTAATGAGAGGTGAGGCGGCTCGGTCCAATTAGTGCAGACAATCAACCCGAATCATCGCCTCGCCAACGTCTCCACTTACCCCCCCCCCCTCCCCCCGCCCCCCCACCCGCGCTCACCCCGGTCCAGATTACCTGCCTCACTGTGGGCCCTAATTGGACATTACTCCACAATGGTAGACTGTAATCACCACACACACACACACACACACACACTCTCAAACCAACACTTGTTTATGCACTCGCGCACAAATACAAACACAGGAACAACAACGGCTCATTTTCTTTGTTTTGAAAGAGAGAGACCAACAAAAAACTCTCAAAAGAATTCAAACATAAAGTAAAAAGTGGGAGAAGCTTGAAATAACTTTTCTTTCACGCTTTGTCAATACTTGTTAATCTAATGTCATAAAAAAACGAATTTTAAATTGACATTTTTTTTTTAATCAACCCGATCTACACGGCCGACGTCTTTTTTTGTTTTTTTGTTCTATCTTTAAGAAAACACAAAATAAAAAAGGCACAATAATAAGTGTGAGAAGTGAGGAGGGAGGAGACGTCACCAGGAGTTGGGATCAGGACCGAAATATACAAAGAATCAAAAGAAGAAAAAACCCTGGAATTAAAGCCCATAAAGTGAGGATATTATGGGATGGAGTGGACATCATGTCACTCACAGGTTTCTGAAAGGTCGGATACTAAAGAATGGAATTATATATTTGAAGGAGAGCAAGTAGACAAGCAAACAATACAAATATAAAACCAACATGACTTTAAAAAAATAAATTGGATTTTTTATATAATAATTTTCATGTAGTGATTACAGTATGATCTGTCTGAACCAAAACTATACTTTCACACATTATGTCTTTAAATATATTTTTTATTTTTTATATTTTATACATAATTATATATATATATATATATATATATATATATACATATATATATTTACTATATATATAATAAATATATATTATATATATATATAATAAATATATTGAAGATGTGAAGACAACCACACAGGGAGGGCAAAATACTGTATATATATAATAAATATATAAATATACATATAATAAAAAAAATACATATATGTATATATATATAAATAAATAAACAGTTCTTTAGGTCTCATTCACACACACAGGGTGACTGGCAGTGACGGGCCGATGGGCCGTGGCGGTGAATTAAAGTTTCTCCGCAGAATCAAACTGTTCACGGCTCAGAGCGTCAAGAAGAGGAAGACTCCATTCTATCAGCCACATGAGTGTGTGTGTGTACACAAGAGTGTGTGTGTGTAGGAGCTTGATAGGAAGCAGCTTAACTTCGACAGCCCCCCCCACATTCTTTATTAGGCTCCTCCCACTTTCACAGAGACACAGCAGCACAACAGGAGTGTGTGAGGAGGTGAAGCCGAGATGTTTTAGGAGGTGTGTATGTGCACGTGTGTATATTTTAGTGTTGGCTTAGTGTCCGCGTGTCATTGGGAATAAAGATCAAGGACTTTAGTTTCTGCTTCTCGTCTTCTTAAAGACTCACAGCCAGTTCCCGGGGCCACCAGCAGGGGTCCAACCACACTTTAGACATAGACATCGAGAGTAAGCCATGGCCTGACGACATAAGACACAATAGACTCCGTGTCTACGAGAGTTTGACTACAATTATTATTAATGTTCAATAAATTTGCATAAAGTCCTCCACGTCTATAAAATGAATTACTGGTGCAGTAAAACAACCCAAAACAAAATCACCTGCAGAAAAGCAATTTCCTGCTGCAGCGGCGACACCTCCGACTCAGGTAACACCTCTGTGTGTGTGTGTGTGTGTGTGTGTGTGTGTGTTGTGGTCGAGCAGTTCCTCTAATATGGTTTGAGTTTGGCTGAAGTTTGACCCGTTACTGTTGGCTGGGAGGCGACAGAGACACGTCCCACACGTTAAGGCCATTATGTGCAAGTGATTAAGATATATATATAAATATATAAATATTAATCACTTGCACATATATACATATATATATGTGCAAGTGATTAATATATATATAAATATATAATATATATTTATATGTGCAAGTGATTAATATATATAATTAAGTATATGTTGTGTTAGATGTGTCGTATCAGTCTAATCCCGTTTGCTTGATAAATAAACCACAAAAGTTTTAACTTCAAACTAGATGATAAATTATAGTTAAAAAGAAAAGTAGAATGTTCATCATCCTCGATCCTTTGTAATTTAATTTTTGGGTATTTTAATCTAAATGTCTGAGTCGTAAAGCAGCCTCAGTGTGTGAGATGGGTCTGACCTCTTCATGTGTTCATTAGTTTTAATACTTGTCTCACTTCTACTGACAACAACACAAGCAGCAGAATGTATATATATATATATATATATATATATATACATACAGGACTGTCTCAGAAAATTAGAATATTGTGATAAAGTTCTTTATTTTCTGTAATGCAATTAAAAAAACAAAAATGTCATGCATTCTGGATTCATTACAAATCAACTGAAATATTGCAAGCCTTTTATTCTGATTTATTGCTGATTATGGCTTACAGCTTAAGAAAACTCAAATATCCTATCTCTAAATATTAGAATATCATGAAAAAGTATACTAGTAGGGTATTAAACAAATCACTTGAATTGTCTAATTAACTCGAAACACCTGCAAGGGTTTCCTGAGCCTTGACAAACACTCAGCTGTTATAAATCTTTTTTTTAACTTGGTCTGAGGAAATATTAAAATTTTATGAGATAGGATTTTAGAGTTTTCTTAAGCTGTAAGCCATAATCAGCAATATTAAAAGAATAAAAGGCTTGCAATATTTCAGTTGATTTGTAATGAATCCAGAATGCATGACATTTTTGTTTTTTTAATTGCATTACAGAAAATAAAGAACTTTATCACAATATTCTAATTTTCTGAGACAGTCCTGTACATAAATATGTATATGTATGTGTGTGTGTGTGTGGGGCCGTGCAAGTTGAGAGCGGATGTGGGTCACGGCCGGAGCTGCTGGCCTCTCTCACTTTAGTGGAAAGAGGAGTGAAGGAGATAAGGAGGAGGAGGAGGAGGAGGAGGAGGAGATAAGGGTTTCCCAATGCTACCGCTCAGGCAGGAGGAGGAGGATGAGGATGAAGAGGAGGAGGAAGAAGAGGAGGAGGAGGAGATAATGCTTTCCCAATGCTCCCGTTCAGGAGGCTTTAAACCTCCTCTCCTATCTCCTCCGCCTGGGAAAATTATAGAGCAACAAAAGAGTCACTGAGGAGCGCTGAGCTCTCAGGAGGAGAACCTCACACGACTATCATACACACATATATATATATATGTATATAAATATACATATATATATATTTATAAATAAAAAAATATATATTTGTATATTTATATACATATATATAAATATTTATATACAAAATACATATATGTATATTCATATATTTATATATATATTTAAAATATATATGTATATTCATATATATATAAATATATTATATATATATATATTTATATAGATAAATATATTTAAAAAAAAATAATATATATATATAGAATAAAAACAGACAGACAGACAGACAGGCAGACTGACAGACAGACAGGCAGGCAGACAGACAGACAGACAGGCAGACAGACAGACAGGCAGGCAGACAGACAGGCAGGCAGACAGACAGGCAGGCAGGCAGGCAGACAGGCAGACAGACAGGCAGACAGACAGACAGACAGGCAGGCAGACAGACAGACAGACTGACAGACAGGCAGGCAGACAGACAGACAGACTGACAGACAGGCAGGCAGACAGACAGACAGACAGGCAGGCAGGCAGACAGGCAGGCAGACAGGCAGGCAGGCAGACAGGCAGACAGACTGACAGACAGGCAGGCAGACAGACAGACAGACTGACAGACAGGCAGGCAGACAGACAGGCAGGCAGACAGACAGGCAGGCAGACAGGCAGACAGACAGACTGACAGACAGACAGACAGACAGACTGACAGACAGGCAGACAGGCAGACAGACAGGCAGGCAGGCAGACAGACAGACAGACAGGCAGGCAGACAGGCAGACAGACAGACTGACAGACAGACAGACAGACAGACTGACAGACAGGCAGACAGACAGACAGACAGGCAGACAGACTGACTGACTGACAGGCAGACAGGCCGTACCTGTTTGAAGAGCTGCAGGTTGACGGCCATGGACAGGAAGTTCCTCATGGTGCTGGATCGATGGCTCACGAAGCTCTGCTCACAGAAGGTGATCGGCTCGCCCTGAGGGGTCACGTGACAGGAACAGGCAATCAGACTCATTGATCCGCGTCTCGCTGCTCCTCACACCGATCTGTTCACATCATGGTCACTATGCAGGTTTTACAGGATCAATTCACTGGGTCCAAAGAGAGGACGAGTCCAGAAGGCCCCAGTGAGGCCTCCGGTCGTCCAGCATCACATCCTTACACACCCACTGCCGGCCAATCACACGCAGCCCTGCAGCCATGTACACGCCGTGTTTCTGCTCCTAATTAACATAATTCTCACACATTTCAATGCTGCTCTAAATTCCTCAGGAAGTGAAACACAATGTGCTCTTGTCTGTTCGGGGAGACGAGCTCAGAGCACGAAAACAACCTCACAACACGGGAGATGTGTGTGTGTTCTGGAGGCGGGTTCTGTACCAGTGGCCCACATTACATCACAGGGGGAGCGCTGCTCCACTTGCATCACTCAAAGTTTTTCAGGCTTATTGTCTCAGCTGCAGACGGCACGACGAGAACAACTCATTACTGCTGAGGAACCTTAAGACCGTGTGTGTGTTCACATCACCACCAGACAGACCTGCTCCACCACAGGAAGCAGAGCCTGCCACGCCGTCCCCCGCGCTGCACTGGGACTCTCGGACCACGTCATGGTCCATCTGATTCCTGCATACAGGCAGAAACTTAAACTCTGCAAACCTGTTGTCAGGACTTCAAAGCAGTGGACCAGTGAGGCTGTGGAGGATCTCCAGGCTGCTTGGACTGCACAGACTGGGAGGTTCAGGAGTTTCAGACAGCTTGGACCACGGAGGCTGTGACTTCTTACATCAGCTTCTGTGAGGACAGCTGTGTTCCATCACCACCAGGGTGAGTTACAACAATGACAAACCCTGGTTCACAGTGAAACTCAAGAAGCTGATACTGGAGAAGGAAGAGGCGTTCAGGAGTGGGAATAGAGATGGATATGTCGAGGCAAAATACCGGTTTAGGAAGGAGGTGAGGGATGCTAAACGTGTGTATTCAAAGAAACTTGAACACCAGTTCTCAGCCAACGACTCTGCCTCTGTCTGAAAGGGCTGATCACCAACTGTCAGCCTCGAGCCCCCCGCTCCACTCACGAGTCACGCCTGGCCAACAGCTTCAACGGGTTCTACTGTCGCTTTGATGGACAATGGAACGGTCCTGACACCTTCCCCCGTGACACCTCCCTCCAGCCCATCAACTGCACCGGCACAGCAGAGGCCGGCGCCTCACAACTGCCCACCTCAGAGCCCCCTCCCCCCCCCCCCCCTCCACAGTCAGTGCGTTTACATGCAATCGAATTATTGTCTTAGTCGGACTGAAATCGAATTATCCGTTTCATGTAAACACCTTAGTCGGACTATGTGCGGTCCGACTTCGATCCGATTAACACCCCTGGATAGCTCGGTCCGATCCAGTTGATAATTCGACTCTCGCGGCATATAACGGTGAATTCGATTCGGAACTGGACTTTGCGTCTTTGCGCATGCTCGAGATCCCGCCGCCCGCCCTCCTCCCTCCCATGTCGTGACCCGGAAGTCGAAAGAGACGATAAATTAAATTCTCCGTGTACCTTCGGCGACGGCGTCTTCTCTCCGTTATCAACTCAGCCAATAGCGCCATTTGCATTCGCTGTCCTCCTATGAACACCATGGAAGAATAGTAGAGGGATGTAGCTTCGCCTCGCTCTCTGTTCGCCATCTTTCTCAAAATGTTGTTGTTGGTGGTGGTGAAGAGGTCAAGCGGAAATGGCTGTATCACCACGAGTTGTAATGAAAACAGCGCCGCCTATCGTATCGGATATGACATGCTTTCAAAGGCCAATGATTCGAATTACTCACTGCCATGTATATTGGGATAACAGCTGATCCCCCAAAAGATAGCATAGTCCGACTAAAGCAAGATTCAAATTATACCATCATGTAAACGCACTGAGTGACGTCTCTCTCCATCCTGGAGAGAGACGTCAACAGACATTTTAAGAGACAGAACCCCCGCAGAGCAGCCGGGCCAGACTCTGTCTCTCCATCCACCCTGAAGCACTGTGCTGATCATCTCCAGTGTTCACAGACATGTTTATCACCTCACTGGAGACATGCCACGTACCAGCCTGCCTCAAGACCTCCACCATCATCCCCAAAAAAACAAAAGTCACTGGACTCAACGACTCCAGACCCGTCGCCCTGACCTCTGTGGTTATGAAGGCATTTGAGCGTCTGGTGCTGGTTCACCTCAAAGCCATCACTGACCCTCTCCTGGACCCCCTGCAGTTTGCCTCCAGAGCCAACAGGTCTGTAGACGATGCGGTCAACATGGCCCTTCATCCTCCAGCACCTGGACTCCTCAGGATCCTGTTTGTTGACTTCAGCTCTGCCTTCAACACCATCATTCCGGCTCTGCTGCAGGACAAGCTCTCCCAGCTGAGCGTGCCCGACTCCACCTGCAGGTGGATCACCGACTTCCTGTCTGACAGGAGGCAGCGCGTGAGGCTGGGGACGTCTCTGACTCCAGGACTATCAGCACCGGTTCCCCTCAGGGCTGCGTTCTTTCCCCTCGACTCTCCTCCTGTAGACCAACAGCTGCACCTCCAGTCACCAGTCCGTCACGGTCCTGAAGTTCGCGGACGGCACCACCCTCATTGGGCTCATCTCTGGGGGGACGAGTCCGCTTACAGGTGGGAGATTGATCATCTGGTGACCTGGTGTGGGCAGAACAACCTGGAGCTAAAGGCTCTGAAGACTGTGGAGATGGTCGTAGACTTCAGAAGGAACCCAGCCCCACCCACCCCCATCACCCTGAGGGACTCCCCAGTCGACACTGCAGAGTCCTTCCGCTTCCTGGGCACCATCACCTCCATCACCTCCATCATCTCCATCATCTCCCAGGACCTCAGTGGCAGCTGAACATCAGCTCCCTCACCAAAAGAGCTCAACAGAGGATGTTCTTTCTGCGGCAGCTGAAGAAGTTCAACCTGCCAAAGACAATGATGGTGCACTTCTCCACCTGCATCATGGAGTCCATCCTCTCCTCCTGCATCCCCACCTGGTACGCTGCTGCCACTGCCAGTGACAAAGGCCGACTGCAGCGTGTCATCCGCTCTGCCAGAAGGTGATTGGCTGCAATCTGCCATCTCTACAGGACCTGTTGGCCTCTAGGACCCTGAGGCGGGCGGGTCACAGTGTGGCCGACCCCTCCCACCCGGGTCACATTGTGGCCGACCCCTCCCACCCGGGTCACAGTGTGGCCGACCCCTCCCACCCGGGTCACATTGTGGCCGACCCCTCCCACCCGGGTCACATACTCTTTGAGGTCCTTCCCTCCGGCAGGAGGCTGCGGTCCATCAGGACCAAAACCTCACGCCACAAAACCAGCTTCTTCCCGGCTGCCGTTGGCCTCATGAACAAGGCCCGGACCCCCACCTGACGGGGTCACTTATCCCGCCCCCACACCTCAAGCCTGTGTTATGCTCACACTACTTTGCACATGCACTTTTGCACTCCTGCCCTGCTTTTTGTATTGTAGTACTTATTGTGTTTGTATGTTTGATGTTTTATGTCCATTTTATGTTCACTGTATGCACCTATACACCAGAACAAATTCCAGGTAGGTGTAAACCTACTTGACAATAAATACAATTCTGAGGAGAGGAGAGCCTCATCAACGGGATCTACTTTAAGAGGGTCACGTGGTCACCTAGGATGAGAAAGACCACGACAACGTCCAGTTACAGTCTTCACGATATGTAGCCAGCCAAAATATATATATATATATATTTATATAGATATATTTATCTATATAAATATCTGTATACATATAAATATATATATATATAGAAATATATATATTGATATACTTATATATACATATATATATAGAAATATCTATATAGAAATATATATATAAGTATATATATACTGTATATGTATGAATATATGTATGAATATATCAAATATATATTTATATATACATGAATATCTATACAAATATATATTCATGTATATTCATATATTTGTATATATATTCTTATATATACCTATATGAATATAAATATATATATATTCATTTATATATAAATATTTATTTGATATATATATATATATATTCATATATATATTCATTATATATAAATGTATATATTCATTTATATATAAATATATGAATATATATATATAAATATATATATATATTTATATATAAACACGTCGGAGGAGGCGAGAAGCAGCTGGAGCGACTCGGCGTGAAGCAGAAACTGACGACCTAAGAAGTGAAGTGTTCTCCTCGCCTCCTTCTCCTTCCTCCTGTTTCGTTTCATTTACAACTCGGCGAGACTCCAACCGGAGCGCACACGCCTCCTTCTGTCGCGGCGCGTGGGCGACCACGTGAACCGCGACGCTCCGAGAGCGTTCCCTCCACGCGGGGAGCGTCGCCGGCATCTTCACGCCAGCAGGTGTGCAGTGCGTGTGCGTTGGTACGTGTGTGTGTGTGTGTGTGTGTGTACATATGTTAACGACACGCGTGTTGAGTGCGGGTGAACCGGCTGCACGTCGCGCTCGCACGTCCACCAACAGGCGTGTAACACGGAGGCTGAGGCGTGTTGGTGAGCACGCCGTCTGTAAGCAGAGGAGAGAGGGAGCATCGATAAGGAGCGTCTCCACGGCGACACCGTCTGCCTCCAGAACCAGACTCACCCAGACTGACACCGGCTCATGTTTACATCACCTTTATATCATCTTTATATGATATTCAGTCATGCTTGTGAATAAAAAGATGAATCTGTGGACTTTATACTTCAGAGTGCGTCACGAAATGTTCTGGGTGTTTTACAATCCAAGAGAGCTTATAGGGTTCATTCACATGTTGAACAACAGGGTTCCATAACCTTTCCATGACCTTTCAACAACCTTTCAATGACCTTTACATTAACTTCCCATGACCTTTCCATGACCTTTACATGACCTTTCCGTGACCTTTCAATTACCTTTTTATAAACCTTTCATTGACCGTTCCATGCCCTTTCAAATACCTTTCCATGACCTTTACATGACCTTTCCGTGACCTTTCAATTACATTTTTATAAACCTTTCATTGACCTTTCCATGACCTTTCAATTACCTTTCCATGACCTTTCCATGGCGTTAAACCAAATGTCCATGACCAAACATTGTGTGAAACCTCCGTGTATACATATGTAATTAATAAAGCTTAATAAATGCCACAAATGAATGAGAAAATACTTTGATTAAAAGAATAAATATGTCTATAAATGCAGAAAGTAGTTTTTTCTGCTGCCACCTCCGTAAAAAAGATGTTGATGGAGGTCTGGGGGTCTGATGTCTCGGGTTCTGGGGGTCTAGGGGTCTGGGGGTCTGGGGGTCCTTACGGGTTTGTATCTCAGTGCGTCCCGGTAGGATCCGAACAGAGCGGCCTGCACCCTCAGGAAGGCCCTCGCCACGCCACTTCCTGTTGCCGTGGACTGCTTCTTCAGCTTGCTCTTCAGAGAGGACACCTGGTGGGGAACATGGAACAGGCAGAGTGTGGTAGAGAGAGAGAGAGAGAGAGAGACAGGTGGAAAAGGGAGAGACGGGGAGGGGTAAAAAGTTAAATTATCACCTTTGAAATTGGCGGCGGGAAGCGCTCGGGTGTGAAGTGTCACATTTGCAGGTCATCTCGAAATAGGAGGAGAAGAGAGGAGCCGAGCTTTATGTCTGTTGTGCTGCCGGGAGCACCTGCTGCTTTGCAAATTGAGCAGAGGATGGAGGGGGGGGGGGGAGGAAATGGAAACTCTCATCTTCCACTCTCACTCTCCCCCCCCTCTCTCTCTCTCTCTCTCTCTCTCCACCTCCACATCGCCTTCTTGCTTTATCGCTTCTCCATTTCTTACTCGTCTACTCTTTCTTTCCAGTCCTCCTCCCCCTCCTCCCCCGTTGGCTCTCCAGGAACTCTCTCTAGGAAAAGGGACTCTTGACATAAAAAGTCTTTAATTATTTCCCTCCTCCTCCCCCCCCTCTCTCTCACTTTCTCTCTCTCTCTGTCTCCAGGACTCAAGGCGAGAAGTGGAGGCGCTGCAGGCCCGAGCTTGTTTTAGGATGACAAAAGATCCGGCGTGGCCGGCGCGGTGGCCCTGGGGAGTCTGGGTAAGAAGTTGTCAAGAGGCTCTCCAGGTAGTGTGAGCGAGGAGAAGGAGGAGGAGGAGGAGGCGAGGGCCTCTCTGAGTGCTGGAGGTCTAGATGACTGTGATACTCTCAGCAGCAGCCTGGTGAGGGGCTCGGATCATCTTCATTCATTTAACCTTTAACCTTTAACTTCAGGACCCAAAAAGTAAA
This sequence comes from Pseudoliparis swirei, assembly GCF_029220125.1. Classification (NCBI taxonomy): domain Eukaryota; kingdom Metazoa; phylum Chordata; class Actinopteri; order Perciformes; family Liparidae; genus Pseudoliparis; species Pseudoliparis swirei. Next base: position 2,343,352 of record NC_079392.1, on the reverse strand, counting down.
AGTCTCCTTCACAGTAAACCAAACAACGGCCACCTGTGTATGGAGGACAGAAAATATAAATAAATGCATGAATAAATACAGGAATAAATAAATAAATGCTAAAATAAATGCATAAATAAATAAATACAGGACACATAAATGCCACGCATAAATAAATGAAGAAATATGTGTGGACACATAAATAGAGACATAAATAAAAGAAGAAATACAGAAATGTAAAAATAGATTTATTTAATGATGTCCTGTTTAGGTATAACTTATATTTATTTATTTCTGTATTTATATATACATTCATTCAAGCATTTATTAATTAATTCCTGTATTTATTTATACATTCATTTTAGCATTTATTTATTCCTGTATTTATTTATCTATACATTCATTTAAGCATGTATTCATTTAAGCATTTATTTATTCCTGTATTTATTGATACATTTATTTAAGCATTTATTTATTTATTCCTGTATTTATTTATTTATACATTTATTTAAGCATTTATTTATTTATTCCTGTATTTATTTATTGAAACATTTATCTATTGATACATTTATTTTAGTATTTATTTATTTATTCCTTTATTTATGTATACATTTATGTATACATTTATTTAGTTATTCCTGTATTCATTTATAAAGTATCCATCCTTGAGAGGGATCCTCCTCCGCTGGTTCTTCCATTTTTTCCCCCTGAAAGGGTTGTTTTTATATTTTTCGGGGACTTTTCATCCTGATCTGATGTGAGGTCAAAGGTCAAAGGTCAGGGATGCCGTATGTGTGCAAACTGTAAAGTTTGTGATATTGGGCTGTATAAAATAAACTGAATTGAATTGAAGACGTGTCGCTCGTCCCTCACAGAACATTTACGCCCGATTCTCTCCATCGCTCTTAAAGGAGCCGGAGGATTCTGGGCAGGAAGAAATTAAAAAAGAAGAAGATTTGAGTTTCGTGTCGACTATTAAAAATGATCCGAGTCCATCTGTAAAGCGATGATGTCATCGCGAGGTCTACTTCCATCACGCGTCGAGGTCTGGCATCAGCAATTATCTGGGAGAAAAAAAACGTCAGGGAGGAGAAGTAAAGCGTGAGCCGCGGAAAGAAAGAGAGAGAGAGAGAGAGGAAGAGAGAGAGAGAGAGAGAGAGAGAGAGAGAGAGAGAGAGAGAGAGTGGAAGTGGGACGGCAGCGTTGTTCTCCCCGGAGCTTCCTCTCTCTCCACGGCGTCCCCGCGCGCCGCCGCCCGGCTTCAAACAGGAAGTTTACGGCGGATAAATTAACAAGCGTCGTCTCGTTGTGCTAAATGCTTTTATGTTTATGTAAAGATCTTTGTTGGGGGATTAATATTTCATGTTAATGTTCCGTTTGCACTGTTTTTTTTTCTTTTTTCCCCTGTTATTTTTTCCTTCTCCATCTTTGCAAATGATTAGACTGTCTTTCTTGGGGGGGGGGGCGATCAAAGCGAACACAGTGTCAGTGTAAGTGGGCGAGGCGTACCCCAAAGACTGTCAGAGGAGTTCACTCTGCACGGTGGAAACACTGATAATGAGGAACCAACACGTGTGTGTGTGGGTACACAGAGAGAGAGAGAGAGAGAGAGAGAGAGAGACGGTGGTGAGGCTCTAGAAGTTCATAATATACTCTCTACTCACGTGTGTGTAATTAATTACACTATATGACATATATATATATATATATATATGACATATATATATTTATATATATACTGTATGTATATATGCATATATATATATCTATATATAAATAAATATATATAAATATATATATATGTATATATAAATATTAGGGCTGTGAAACGAATAAAAATTTTAATCGGGTTAATCACAGGTTTTTGTGGATTAATCATGATTAATCACATATTACTGATATTCTCGGTATATTTTGTGAGAACATAGAGATTTATGACAAAAGACGGATATATACATTTATACATTCTTCTATACAATGGTGCTGCAACTCAGCAGTTATTTAGCAGTTTTCTTCCATATGGAACATTAATACATCTTCATCCTAAACAGAATGTTTAACCCTCCTGTTACCTTTCGGGTCAATTTGACCCCATTCAATGTTTAATGTCGGTGTTCTTTGGGTCAATTTGACCCCAGGCTGTTTTCACTGTGTCAAACATATAAGAAATATCAACTTTTATTTATTTAAAGGGCTATTTAGGTAGTCAACAAACAAACAACATAAAGTACCTCACACTTAAACTTGGGAAGCAATATTAATTCTAATAATTTTCTGGAGGTTTTAATTGCTGGGGTCAAATTGACCCGAGGGTAAAATATGTTAGTAAATGTAAAGGTAACAGGAGGGTTAAACAGAGCATTTTCTCTTGTTTGTCAACCATTAACTCCACCATGATACAATCTAAAGGCCTCTAGTCTTCCTCTAGCAGCTGCTGAGGCAAACTGACTGTGTGGGTTTTCTTCATGAACTGGGCCGTGATGAAAGGGACGGCGGGACACCGCTGCAAAGCTGAAACCTCACCGCCCGGACAGGTGGACAGATTGACAAGTGACTTTTTTTTGCTCGGTCGATGCGCGCGCACGGAGCTCTGTGGCGCCAGACGGAGATCGATAAGTGTTAACGCAACGAAGAGACAGAAATGACATGCTGCTGTGGAGATACGATCAACAACAGACGTTTAGTTTAATAAAAGAACAAAGACGTGCTCTAGAGAACATGTCAGGTGGCGGGCCAATCTCTTTAATGTCATGCGATCTACCGACACTACGCCGCGATCGACTGGCAGGTCGCGATCGACGTGTTGAGACCCTGATCTACAGGAAGTAAAAGTCGTAACAAGGTTTCCGGAGGTGAACCTGCGGAAGGATCATTACCGATGAACAGACCGTCTGCATGAGAGCGGACAGAGTTCAGATTGAAGTGGTGTATTGGAAGCTCATTTTGCAAGTGACTTTCTTTCGTCCCGACGACCAACAACAGACGGATTGGAAGCTCATTCTGCGCATGCGTTAAATGCGTAAAAACTAGTTAAACCTGTAATTGGATTAACTGAGTTAACGCGTTCTTTTTCACAGCACTAATAAATATATATATATTAGTGCTGTGAAAAATAACGTGTTAACTCAGTTAATTAAATTACAGGATTAACTAGTTGTTGTCTTTTTACGCATTTAACGCATGCACAGAATGAGCTTCCAGTCCGTCTGTTGTTGGTCGTCTCTCCAGCAGCGTGTCATTCTGTCTCTAGTGTCGCGTTAACACGACTCCGATCTCCGCGCCTCGCGCGCCGCAGAGCTCGGATGCCGGCGTGTGCGCGTACATCGGGACGAAAAAAAGTCACTTGCCCCCCCCGTCAACAACTCTTCTCTTGGCTCGCGCCGCAGAGTTCCGATGCCGGTCTGCGCGCATCGGGACGGAGCAAAGAAAAGTCACTTGCACACCCCCCCCCCATCAACAACTCTTCTCGGAGCTCTTGCCTGTCTTGAGAGCCCTGTAAATGTATATATGTGATTAATCATGATTAATCCACAGAAACCTGTGATTAACCTGATTAAAAATTGTAATCGTTTCACAGCCCTAATCTATATACATTTATATATATATATGTATGTATATATAAAAATATATATATAAATATAAATATATATATACATACACACATATACATATATATGTATATATACATATATATATATATAAATATATATACATATATATATATATTAGAAGTGTATGACAAATACCAGGATATCGTGTGTTTTTTTTGTTAATAGAACATTCCGGCTGTGTCGACCTTCACAAAAACAACTGTGTGTTTAGTGATTGGATATGAAATATAAATGAAATATATTTGGCGTGCGGCGCCTCGTAACCATGATCCTCAGGTGCGCCTCCTCCACCTCCGTCAGACTAATTAGCGTCCGTGGTTGTGAGCGTAGCTAACGAGACGCGTGCCGGCGGAGGCGCTACAGGTGAGTACCCCATTTGGCGGGCGCCGTTTTTTTTTTGTTGGGTGTAAAGTCACAGCGGCGGCGACGAGATCAAAGGCACGGCGGTCCCCCATTGGGTCCAATTAGAACTGTAGCATTGTGCGGGAGGAGGCGCGGGGGAGGGGGGGGGAGGAGGAGGAAGGAGCTGTTGAGTTATGATATTCATAATCTATGCAGAGAGGCCTTTCCAGTACAGGTCTTCTCCCCATAGCTGTGATCTTTTCAATTTACATCAAGTGGAAGACGGTCGGGGGGGGGGGGGGCCTCATTAAGACCCGGAGACCGGCTACATCCCCCCCAAAAGAAAAGCCAGGGTTTCTGAAACGCGTCACGTTAAAGAGCACGAGGTCAAAGGTCAGACGCGGAACAGATCTCCATTTGACTCTCCAGCTGGAGACGGTAATTAGCAGGTGCAGCGATGATCCCCCCCGACTGCACGAGATGTAGGTGACGCCAGGCATCTGTGTGTGTGTGTGTGTGTGTGTGTACACATGGACACACGTGGGGCATTTACTTTTTAAATCCTCTCATCGTCTCTGTAGGAAATGAAGTCGCCGACATCGTCTCCTAAATGTTGTGAAACTCATATTTTATATCTTATATTAACACGTCAGGCAGTTTTTATTATATCAGTCAAACCGTTATTGTTATTATTATACTTGACATATTTTGTAAAATCATACTTATTATAAATAATATATAACTAAACATAACTAAAGGAGCCGAGCTGACCGACTTGTATTTGCTCTTGAAATAAAAATGAGAACTCACAAAACTCTGAATATATATTTAGCTGGAGCATAAAAAACTCTCCTAAATATTCTGAAGCCCTCCAACTATAATAAATAATAACATGATCAAATTGTTCATCACATCGAGCAGAATTTGCTCATATAATATAAATAATATAATATAATATAATATATATAATATAAATAATATAATATATATAATATATATATAAAATTAATAATATAATACATATAATATAATATATATAATATAATCAGACCACGCAGCGTATGAAGTGTGTCATTGCTGTTATTTATATCTGCACATAGTTTTTATATAAATATATATATATATATTTATTTATATGTGTATAAGCACAAACACACATGATATATACATATATATTTCTACATATATATATATATGCATATGTGTATAAACACAAACACGATATATATATATATATATTTATATATATGTGTATAAACACACATGACATAAACATATATATTTCTATATATATATATATATCTATGTATATGTGTATAAACACATAGTATACATACATATATTTATATATATATAAATCTATGAGAAATGATACTACGAGGTAACAACACAAAACTAAACACAACAAAAGGAGACAAGCTAAAATAAAAACTCACAAAACTCTGAATATATATTTACAATTTTCCTGCAAAAAATGTGGGATCATAAAGTTTCCGAAACAACGAAAGAAAAGAAACAAACATATAAAGTTTAGTTCTGGTGGAGACATCCAGGGAAACGAAGCCACGGGGACGCAATTAAAGAACTACAAAGAGATATAGTTATGAACATCTCACACGCTCTTTTGATGTCTGCAGTCTGAACCACACACACACACACACACACACACAGACACACACACACACACACACATGCACAGACACACACACACGCACAGACACACGCACAGACACACACAGACAGTCAAACACAAATCTGAACAAAGACACACATAGAGAACCAGCAGATACTCTCACACATGCATGCACACACACACACACAGACACACACACACACAGGATCATCATAATACATGTTTACACCCACATCTTTTCTCTCCCTCATCCTCACTTATTTTTTCTCCAGCCAACCTCTCTAACACACACACTCACACACACACACACACACACATAAACGTGCATAATGCGAGTTCAATTTAAAACAAATACTTGTTGTTTAATGATATATTTTCTCTCTCTTAACCTCTATTATTCAGGCTCCTGTTAAATTTCTTAATAATGTGGATATTTATATATATATTAGGGCTGTGAAACGATTAAAATTTTTAATCGGGTTAATCACAGGTTTTTGTGGATTAATCATGATTAATCACATATCCGATATTCTCGGTATATTTTGTGAGAACGTAGAGATTTATGACAAAAGACGGATATATACATTGAGACAGAAATATCAACTTTTTTATATATTTAAAGGGCTATTTAGGTAGTCAACAAACAAACATAAAGTACCTCACACTTAAACTTGGGAAGCAATATTAATTCTAATAATTTTCTGGAGGTTTTAATTGCTGGGGTCAAATTGACCCCGAGGGTAAAATATGTGAGTAAATGTAAAGGTAACAGGAGGGTTAAACAGAGCATTTTTCTCTTGTTTGTCAACCATTAACTCCACCATGATACAATCTAAAGGCCTCTAGTCTTCCTCTAGCAGCTGCTGAGGCAAACTGACTGTGTGGGTTTTCTTCATGAACTGGGCCGTGATGAAAGGGACGGCGGGACACCGCTGCAAAGCTGAAACCTCACCGCCCGGACAGGTGGACAGATTGACAAGTGACAGTTTTTTGCTCGGTCCAGATGAGCGCCGACGGAGCTCTGTGGCGCGCCAGACGGAGATCGATAAGTGTTAACGCAACGCGAAGAGACAGAAATGACATGCTGCTGTGGAGATACGATCAACAACAGACGTTTAGTTTAATAAAAGAACAAAGACGTGCTCTAGAGAACATGTCAGGGGGCGGGCCAATCTCTTTAATGTCATGCGATCTACCGACACTACGCCGCGATCGACTGGCAGGTCGCGATCGACGTGTTGAGACCCTGATCTACAGGAAGTAAAAGTCGTAACAAGGTTTCCGGAGGTGAACCTGCGGAAGGATCATTACCGATGAACAGACCGCCTGCATGAGAGCGGACAGAGTTCAGATTGAAGTGGTGTATTGGAAGCTCATTTTGCAAGTGACTTTTTTTTCGTCCCGACGACCAACAACAGACGGATTGGAAGCTCATTCTGCGCATGCGTTAAATGCGTTTAAAAAAAAAAACTAGTTAAAACTGGAATTGAATTAACTGAGTTAACGCGTTATTTTTCACAGCACTAATATATATATATATATAAATAAATGCATGAAAAACGGAGAAGAAATAGAAACACACAAACTCTTAAAGGTGCAGGCTCATCGTGGGAGACGTACAACTCAGAAAGTTAGTCAAGCAAGAGGAAGAAGAGTGAGGGAGGAAGAGTGAGGGAGGAAGAGTGAGAGAGGAAGAGTGAGAGAGGAAGGGTGAGAGAGGAAGAGTGAGAGAGAGAGAGAGGGGGAGAGAGAGAGAGAGAGGGATGAGGAGTAGTCCAGGATGTAACCGAGCTGAAGCTAACGTCTAGTCTGCAGCAGGTGGAGAACACACACTGATGACTCACACACACACACTAATGAAACACACACACTGATGACACACACACACTGATGACTCACACACACACACTAATGAAACACACACACTGATGACACACACACACACACACACGTGTGTATCTACATTTAAATGGGACACTCTGGTGGACACGAACCAAAAAGCTGCTGAACTAGATCTAAATGTCATTGATGGACATTCCTGGCTGTGCGTGTGAGTGTGTGTGTGTGTGTGTGTGTGAGTGTGTGTGTGTGTTGTAGACGATGATGTAGATGTTGTTTTTCTGGGAACGAACGCCAAATTAAAGCCGGCGATGTTTGATTAAGTGTGCCAGGTGATCTCAGGAGACGCAGCCTCCGAATGTGTGTGTGTGAGTATGTGTGTGTGTGTGTGAGTATGTGTGTGTGTGTGCGCTTTAAATCTCCCCCCTTGATTGGGAATACAAATGATCAAATGCGTGAAGGCTCTGCGTGTCGGCGGGTAGGAGAGGAGGAGGCAGGAGAGGAGGAGTAGGAGAGGAGGAGACAGGAGAGGAGGAGGCAGGAGAGGAGGAAGAGAGGAGGAGGCAGGAGAGGAGGAGACAGGAGAGGAGGAGGCAGGAGAGGAGGAGACAGGAGAGGAGGAGGCAGGAGGAGAACAGAAGGAATTAGGCTGTGATGTGAAAGACGAGCTTCACCTTGAACAGAAGGAATAATACATGGGGTACAAAATAAAAAAAATAAAGAATCCCGTCGTTGGTTTTTAGATCAACTGCCGCGATCAAATAAAAAAAAAAATGTAAAAAGGGAATTCAGTCGCACACTGTTTTGTTGTTGTTGAATTAACAGAATCCTAATTCTCTATTCTTGGATTCTTTTAATGACTCGCGCCGTAAACAGCTCCAACAACCAGAGGCCAATTATAACGTTATCAATGTGTGTGTGTGTGTGTGTGTGTGAGAGAGAAACACAAACACCTTGATCTTCCAGGGAGAAGAAATGTTTGTATTGAATATTTCTTTTTCCCGTGTTCTCGTCAACACATTGATTTTTCTCTCTCAGATTAATGTGATTTAATAATGTGTCTAAAAAAATATAATATAGAAACTTTTCAGGCAATTCTTCAAATATGCAAAATCCAGCTAAAAATACAATATGTAAAATAATAAAGCTCTCTAATAATATCTCCCTGCGCCGTGTTTCTGATATAACAAGCCTCATAACGGAATAGCTAAAAAGAAAAGAAAAGCACACTCCAAATAAAGTAACAGAAAAAGTTTCTGGATTTGTTTTATTTTATATTAAATTAAATGTATTTATTTTAATATAAATATTTTTTATATTTTATAATTAAAAAATAAGTAAATATACGAATTAATATATTATATTAATAATAAAGGGGTAAAAAAACTCAGATTGACTTTTAGTAAATACAAAATAAAAAAGGGATTCATGTGATTATTATTATTATGATGCTGTGTGCATAAAAAAAAAAAGACCAGGATAAAAGATCAATTATTATGTAACGTTTGATTTCCGATGAAAATAAAAGTCAATCGTTATTCTCAAAAAGACTCTCGCATCCTTCTCTCTTTTTGGGCCCCGTTACCGATCTCTCCTTATTCAGATCTTTAAACTCTTTTCCTGCTCAGCGGAAACGCTCCCGGCCGGAGAGCCAAGAACTCTGAGATATGATGTGTGAAGTTACGGAGGGGCGGAAGACCATTAAAAGTGGGGGGGGGGGGGGGGGGCAGGGGCTTAGTGGAGCCGGTGCAGGGGTCCTGTCTGAAGGGGGGGGGGGAGCTAATTCAGGACAACTGTGACCTCTGAGCCGGTCAGCCCACACGTCGCCCACCGCCAGAAAACCAAGAGAAGCTAATGATAATGATAATGATAATAATAATTATTAATAAGAATAAGAATAAGAATAATGATGATGATAATAATAATAATGATAATAATAATAAAAATAAAAATAATAAAAATAAATAATAATAATAATGACTTCATTGGCCTTCAGAGTTCTGAGCAGCCGGAGTTACACCGAGAATAAGGAGAGGAATCAGGAGAGGAGTCAGGAGAGGAATCAGGAGAGGAATCAAGAGAGGAATCAAGAGAGGAATCAGGAGAGGAACCAGGAGAGGAATCAAGAGAGGAATCAGGAGGGGAATCAGGAGAGGAATCAGGAGAGGAACCAGGAGAGGAATCAAGAGAGGAATCAGGAGGGGAATCAGGAGAGGAATCAGGAGGGGAATCAGGAGAGGAATCAAGAGAGGAATCAGGAGGGGAATCAGGAGGAATCAGGAGAGGAATCAGGTGAGGAATCAGAAGAGGAATCAGGAGAGGAATCAGAAGAGGAGTCAGGAGAGGAATCAGGAGAGGAGTCAGGAGAGGAATCAGGAGAGGAATCAGGAGAGGAATCAGGAGAGGAATCAGGTGAGGAATCAGAAGAGGAATCAGGAGAGGAATCAGGTGAGGAATCAGAAGAGGAATCAGGAGAGGAATCAGAAGAGGAGTCAGGAGAGGAATCAGGAGAGGAATCAGAAGAGGAGTCAGGAGAGGAGTCAGGAGAGGAATCAGGAGAGGAATCAGGAGAGGAATCAGGAGAGGAGTCAGGAGAGGAGTCAGGAGAGGAATCAGGAGAGGAGTCAGGAGAGGAATCAGGTGAGGAATCAGGAGAGGAGTCAGGAGAGGAGTCAGGAGAGGAATCAGGAGAGGAATCAGGAGAGGAATCAGGAGAGGAATCAGGAGAGGAGTCAGGAGAGGAATCAGGAGAGGAGTCAGGAGAGGAATCAGGAGAGGAATCAGGAGAGGAGTCAGGAGAGGAATCAGGAGAGGAATCAGGTGAGGAGTCAGGAGAGGAATCAGGAGAGGAGTCAGGAGAGGAATCAGGAGAGGAGTCAGGAGAGGAATCAGGAGAGGAATCAGGAGAGGAGTCAGGAGAGGAATCAGGAGAGGAGTCAGGAGAGGAATCAGGAGAGGAATCAGGTGAGGAATCAGAAGAGGAATCAGGAGAGGAATCAGGAGAGGAATCAGGAGAGGAATCAGAAGAGGAGTCAGGTGAGGAATCAGGAGAGGAAGCAGGAGAGGAAGCAGGAGAGGAAGCAGGAAAGGAATCAGGAGAGGAAGCAGGAGAGGAAGCAGGAAAGGAAGCAGGAGAGGAAGCAGGAGAGGAAGCAGGAGAGGAAGCAGGAGAGGAAGCAGGAGAGGAGTCAGGAGAGGAGTCAGGAGAGGAATCAGGAGAGGAATCAGAAGAGGAGTCAGGAGAGGAATCAGGAGAGGAGTCAGGAGAGGAATCAGGAGAGGAATCAGGAGAGGAGTCAGGTGAGGAATCAGGAGCTTCCTCATAGCGCAGAGTCGCTCATCAACATTTCACCTGAACAATGCCTCCAACGCCCCCCCCTGTGTGTGTGTGTGTGTGTGTGTGTGTGTGTGTGTGTGTGTGTGTGTGTAAACACAAACATCAGACGCTCGTCGTGTTCTCATCGCAAACGAGCAAACCAACAAGAGACCTGGAATTCCACTCAATTAGTAGCTGCTCGCTTCCTTATGAATCTAGTCGCCCCGGTGAGGAGATGAGAGGGGGGGGGGGGGTAAAACAACAACTATTTGTTGTAATAAATATATTAATGGCGGCGAGGTGTAATTGGACATGATGTGAGGAGTCTGTTCTGTCATTAGAGAGCAGCAACGAGGAGCCGGAGATCAAAGAGGACGACACTTCAATTAAGACAAGAGAGAGACGAGAGAGAGGAGAGAGAGAGACGAGAGACGAGAGAGAGGAGAGAGAAGAGAGAGAGAAGAGAGAGAGAAGAGAGAGAGAGGAGAGAGAGAGAGAGAGAGAAGAGAGAGAGAGAGAGAGAGAGAGAGAGAGAGAGAGAGAGAGAAGAGAGAAGAGAGAGAAGAGAGAGAGAGAGAGAGAGAGAGAGAAGAGAGAGAAGAGAGAGAGAGAGAGAGAGAGAGAGAGAGAGAGAGGAGAGAGAGAAGACAAGAGAGAGAAGAGAGAGAGAGAAGACAAGACAGAAGAGAGAGAGAGGAGAGAGAGAAGACAAGAGAGAGAAGAGAGAGAGAAGAGAGAGAGAGAGGAGAGAGAGAAGAGAGAGAGAAGAGAGAGAGAGAGAGAAGACAAGAGAGAAGAGAGAGAGAAAGAGAGTAGACGAGAGAGAAGAGAGAGAGAGAAGAGAGAGAGAAGACAAGAGAGAGAAGAGCGAGAAGACAAGAGAGAGAAGAGAGAGAGAAGAGAGAGAGAAGACAAGAGAGAGAAGAGAGAGAGAAGAGAGAGAGAGAGAGAGAGAGAAGAGAGAGAGAGAAGACAAGAGATGCTCTCTCTCTCTCTTTGCTGCCCGACTGCCTTCTGACTCAGTTTGAGATTTAATTTAGGAAAAACAAACAGGAAGTGAGAATGACGCGCAGCAGACAGAGAGAAGAAGAAGAAGAAGAAGAAGAAGAAGAAGAAGAAGAAGAAGAAGAAGAAGGCTGTCATAAAGTAGTCCTGACATTAGAGTGAAGGGCCGATGACCTCATGGTCGGATGCCTGGAGGCTTTAGGACCCAGCGGAGCAGCAGAGCTCAATCAGGAGAACCAGAGGAGTGAGACGGGTCTGGGTGAGGGGGAGGAGTCCTGGAGGTGACAGACTGCAGCCTCAGAGGAGCTTATATAATACATATATATATATACACTACCGTTCAAAAGTTTGGGATCACCCAGACAATTTCGTGTTTTCCATGAAAACTCACACTTTTATTTATCAAATGAGTTGCAAAATGTATAGAAAATATAGTCAAGACATTGACAAGGTTAGAAATAATGATTTGTATTTGAAGTATAAATTTTTTTCTTCAAACTTTGCTTTCGTCAAAGAATGCTCCTTTTGCAGCAATTCCAGCATTGCAGACCTTTGGCATTCTAGCTGGTAATTTGTTGAGGTAATCTGTTGAAATGTCACCCCACGCTTCCTGAAGCACCTCCACAAGTTGGATTGGCTTGATGGGCACTTCTTGAGGACCATACGGTCAAGCTGCTCCCACAACAGCTCAATGGTTGAGATCTGGTGACTGGCCACTCCATTACAGACAGCAAGCTGCCTGCTTCTTCCCTCAATAGTTCTTGCACAATGTGGAGGTGTGCTTTGGGTCATTGTCCTGTTGGAGGAGGACATTGGCTCCAATCAAGCGCTGCCCACAGGGTATGGCATGGCGTTGCAAAATGGAGTGATAGCCTTCCTTATTTAAAAACCCTTTACCTGGTACAAATCTCCCACTTTCCCAGCACCAAAGCAGCCCCAGACCATCACATGACCTCCACCATGCTTGACAGATGGTGTCAGGCACTCTTCCAGCATCTTTTCACCTGTTCTGCCTCACAAATGTTCTTCTGTGTGATCCAAACACCTCAAACTTGGATTTATCTGTCCAGAACACCTTTTCCAATCTTCCTCTGTCCAATGCCTGTGTTCTTTTGCCCATACCAATCTTTTCTTTTGATTGGCCAGTCTCAGATATGGCTTTTTCTTTGCCACTCTGCCTAGAAGGCCAGCATCCCGAGTCGCCTTCACTGTCGACGTTGACACTGGCGTTTATGGGTACCATTTAAAGAAGCTGCCAGTTGAGGACCTGTGAGGCGCCTATTTCTCAAACGAGACTCTAATGTACTTGTCTTCTTGCTGAGTTGTGCACCGGGCCTCCCACTTCTTTCTGCTCTGGTTAGAGCCCGTTGTGCTGTTCTCTGAAGGAGTAGTACACACCGCTGGAGGAAATTTTCAGTTTCTTTGCAATTTCTGCATGGAATAGCCTTCATTTCTAAGAACAAGAATAGACTGGCGAGTTTCACAGGAAACTTTTTTCTGGCCATTTTGAGAGTCTTATCGAACCCACAAATGTGATGCTCCAGATAATCAACTAGCTCAAAGGAAGGCCAGTTTTATAGCTTCTCTCATCAGCAAAACAGTTTTCAGCTGTGCTAACATAATTGCACAAGGGGTTTCAAGGGTTTTCTAATCATCCATTAGTCTTCTAAGGCGATTAGCAAACACAATGTACCATTAGAACACTGGAGTGATGGTTGATGGAAATGGGCCTCTATACACCTCTGGAGATATTTCATTAGAAACCAGACGTTTCCACCTAGAATAGTCATTTACCACATTAACAATGTATAGAGTGTATTTCTGATTGATTTAATGTTATCTTCATTGAAAAAAACAATGCTTCTCTTTGAAAAATAAGGACATTTCTAAGTGATCCCAAACTTTTGAACGGTAGTGTATATATATGTATATACATACATATATACATATATACGTCCATGAAAGCAGCTAAACAAATAAATTCCTTCGACAAAGACGAGGGAAGACAACGTGTGTGTGTGTATGAGATAATCTGTGTGTGTGTGTGTGTGTATGAGAGAGAATGTGTGTGTGTGTGTGTATGAGAGAATGTGTGTGTGTGTGTGTGTATGAGAGAGAATGTGTGTGTATGAGAGAGAATGTGTGTGTACATGTGTGTGTTTGAACGTGTGTGAATGTGCGAGTGACCGGCGTCAGCGCTCCGTTAATTAAAAAGACGGCGCGCTGGCAGGTGGCTCCGCTGCCCCCCCAGAAGAATCACCCGTCTTCTCCTTCCTCTCCTCACGCCTCGTCTCCTCCCTCCTACCATCTCCAGCTCTCTCGCTCGGCG
>NC_079392.1:2291798-2319298 GCF_029220125.1 Pseudoliparis swirei | reverse complement strand
ACAGCAACCAGAAAAATGTGTTTGACTACGAAATTAAAAAGAAAATAAGACAAATAATGAGTTCCTGTTCAAAGGAACAAACATTAAAGTCTTAAAGAGCAGAAACCAGCTATAGTAATGACCTGCACGCGCACACACACAAACACACACGCACACACACACACACACACTCATCCCAGATTGGAATAACATGATTAAATATGGAGGTAGCGGAGGTCGGGCTCCGGAGGGACGTCATTAGGGCAAATTGCCAAAGAATGAAACATGAGTGAGAGAGAGACCGCGGGCCGATGCCGCCGGGAACACACACACACACACACACACACACACACACACACACACACACACACACACACACACACACACACACACACACACACACACACACACACACACACACACACACACACACACACACACACACACACACACACACACACACACACACACGATTGAGCTGGGACTGAACACCCCCCTGTGTGCTTGGATCCTGGACTTCCTGACCGCCAGGCCACAGGTGGTCAGGGTGGGCAGACACACCTCCAAATCCTCACCCTGAACACAGGATCCCCAGGGTGCGTCCTCAGCCCCCTACTGTACTCCCTGTACACACATGACTGTGTGGCCAGGTTCAGCTCCAACACCATCATCAAGTTTGCGGATGACACAGTGGTGGTGGGCCTGATCTCCGACAACGACGAGAAGGCCTACCTGGAGGAAGTTGCTGATCTGTCACTCTGGTGCCAGGACAACAGCCTCATCATGAATGTCACCAAAACTAAGGAGCTGATTGTGGACTTTAGGAGGGTACAACAACAGAGGACGACTCACCACTGGGGATTAACGGGACTACTGTGGAGAGGGTGAGCGGGTATAAATACCTGGGAGTCCACATCACCGAGGATCTGACATGGTCAACAAACACAGACACTCTGGTGAGAAAGGCAAGGCAGCGCCTCTACCACCTCAGGCAGCTGAGGAAATTTAAAGTTTCCCAGAGGATCCTTCAGTCCTTCTACTCTGGAGCTGTAGAGAGCGTCCTGACAGGAAGCATCACAGCCTGGTTTGGCAACTGCTCCGCTCAGGACAGGAAGGCTCTGCAGAGAGTAGTGCGTTCGGCTGAACGCACTATTGAACTACACTCCCACCCTGCAGGACTTGTACACCAGGAGGTGCAGAACCAGAGCCGGCAGGATCATGAAGGATCCTCACCACCCCAACAACAGACTGTTTCAGCTGCTGCGGTCAGGCAGGCGCCCGTAGTCACGCTGCAAGAACAGAGAGACTGAGACGGAGTTTCTTTCCTCAGGCCATCAGGACTGTGAACTCCGACCTCACCAGGACCCCCACATAGACCCACACAACTGCCCCTCTTAGGCACACACACACACACACACACACACACTTACTGTAAATATTGTGTTGTTTTTTATTGTAAATAGTGTGTACTTGTTGCCCTTGCACATTCCTGCTGAGCATTGCCACTTTCATTTCACTGCACACCCTGTGTGTGTATGTGACAAATAAAACATCTTGAATCTTGAATCTTGAACACACACACACACACACACAGTGTCACAATTGAGCCAAGTGAAAGAGGAAGAGCGGCCCAAACATCGGACATGTGTGTGTGTGTGTGTTAATGTGTGTGTGTGTGTCTCCATGAATGTTTGTTTTCATTGCATTCATGTTTCATGTCAGCGTAGAAGAAGAAGATGAAGGAGAAGAAGATGAAGGAGGAGGAAGAGGAGGAGAAGAAGAAGGAGGAGGAGAAGAAGAACAAAGAAGAAGAAGAAGAAAAAGAAAAAGAAGAAAAGAAGAAGAAGAAGAAAAGAAGAAGAAGAAGCTCTCCGCTGCACGCCGTCTTCAAATAAAAACAACAACGATGCGGTGTGCGTTCCGTCACGATGCGTTCACTGGCAAACTGTTTTTTTGTTTTTTTTTGTGGAGGGGGGGAGGGGGGGGCTAATCCTGAAAATCAATCAAACGCCATAAATATGAATAGTTATGTGTGAAAAGTGAAGAGCTTACCAACAAAAAAACGCCCGCACCGGCTTCCAAGGAGAGGACGGTGAGGGGCCATTAAATCGTGATGAAGAGAGGTCAGACACACACACACACACACACACACACACACACACACACACACACACACACACACACACACACACACACACACACTAACACTCACTCCTCTGGGAGTGCGAGACAAGCCCCAGTCATTCACTGGTACCAGGAGGTAATGGCACAGAACACCTCGCTAACCAACTCCAATTATCTCCACCAGGCCTCAAGGTGAGCTCCCCCCCGCCCGGCGTGATTTACTCTCAGGTTGAAAAGGAAAACAGGAGGAGGAGGAGGAGGAGGGTCACTGATACCAAGATAATGATTTATAAAAGCTAAAAAAATAATATCTAGATTTCTGTTTCCTTTTATATCTCTTTAAAATAATCAGCGGGGGGGGGGAGATAAGAAGCTCCAAAGGAATAGTTCACATATTTCTCCTCCCCTCGTGAGGCCGCCGCCCCGTGTCCTCGCTCGGGTTTTTATAATGAACACGAAAGTAAAAGAAACATAAATAAACTACAAGAAGAAGAGGAAAAAGAAGAGAGAGAGAGGAATGGAAACTCTTTTTCTTTTTCTTCATTTAGAGAGCGAGCGAGGTGTGTGTGTGTGTGTGGGGGGGGGGGGGGTCATGAGAGGCTAAGGCTGATAAAATATTTGCCGGGCTGATAAATAATAGATGAGTGGAGCCAAACGGCGACACGCTCCACAAAAGAGCCGCCGCTTAATATTCCATTCAGAGCAGAATCACAGATCCAGTCCCCGAGAACAAATACAGGATTAGGTGCCAGGTCCGGTCCTCGGGGACCGGGGCCCGGCCCGGTAATGAGGGGCTGCCTGTGTGTGTGTGTGTGTGTGTGTGTGTGTCCTCGGAGAGAAGATAACCGATTATACAGCGACAGACGGCTTCAAACAGCAGTCGAGGTCTTTGGTTTCTGCACAGAGATTCTTTAAAAAAATCTATATATATATATATATTTTTTAAATATATCTATTTTATATATATATATACGTATTATTTCAGTGAGACAGAAGAAGTGTCCACACAGAAGGAAGGAGAGACAAATGAAAGAGAGATGATGGAGGGGATGATGAAGAGGTGAAGAGATACGATGAATTTCATCCCTTCTTTATGATCGTGTCATTTATAATAACTGTTAAAACAAATGGAGAATATAACCTTGAATCCTGAAGGTCAACAACATTCAGGAAATCAACAAAGCACTTTAATGAACTTCTTTCAAATTCTTAAAACCTATTTTATTCAATAACATTGTATTTGTCTGTTGTTCTTTATTTCGTATTTTATTTTCCTTTGTGTTGCCCTGTTCTCTTTGTAAACTGTATTTTCATATATATAAAGTTATTATTATTTAACCAGGATGTGACACGTGGAGCGTCTCTTAATGTTTTATTGATTCTGTATTCCCCGGATGAGGAGAACCTTCCCCTGGATGAGGAGAACCTTTCCCCGGATGAGGAGAACCTTCCCCTGGATGAGGAGAACCTTTCCCCGGATGAGGAGAACCTTCCCCTGGATGAGGAGAACCTTCCCCTGGATGAGGAGAACCTTCCCCTGGATGAGGAGAACCTTCCCCTGGATGAGGAGAACCTTCCCCTCCAGTTAATTATCTGCTGAGTCTGTCAGGATCACCGGCGTCGCTGCTGACCTCAAACACTCACTTCCCCTCCGCTGGCCTCCCTCTTCACCTCCGTCTCTACACACTCTCTCAGAATCTTCTTCTCTCTCTCTTTTTTCCCTCTCCCAGCCTCATTTCTCATTTCCATCCCCCGTTCTTCACTTGTTATTCCGTCTTCCTCCTCTCATCCCCGCCCGCCTTCTGTCCGCGGCTAACCTCTCTCCTGTTGGTTCACCCCCCCTCTCTCTCTCCTCTCCCTTTTCACAGAGCAAGTCGCCAATTAACGCTCGCTGTGCTTCTCCAAACGCCGGTGTCAGGCCCGGCGCGGCGCAGGTGTGCCACCAAACAAGGAGGTGGCACGGGGACGAGAGGGAGAGAGCAAACCGGGTGGCGGCGGGAGGCGGGAGGCGAGAGGCGGGAGGCGGGAGGCCTCCCACGCAGCCGCCGACTCTCTCGGCGAAGGAGAAGAAGAAAAAAAGACACGAGACAGAAGGTACAAAACACCTGCGAGACGCAGCCGAGGGCAAACAGACGCCGCCGCAGAGACACAAACACGGCGGAGTCAAGACACATGGCACGGGGAGGAGATGAGTCTATCCAGGAGGAGGAGGAGGAGGAGGAGGAGATGCTCGGCAGAGAGTCGCATTAAGACGCCCAGGAAGAGGAGAGAGAGAGGGAGAGAGAGAGAGAGAGAGAGAGCGAGAGAGAGGTGTGTATCCAGGAGAGGTGAGAGACAGATGGACAGGAAATAATAATGTCGGCGAGGAAAGAATAACTCAGATGGAGAGAAAAAGTAAAGAGACGGGCGAGGAGTCGTGGAAAAGAGAGGAGGATGAGGAAGAGGAGGAGGAGGAGAACAGAGGAAAGGGAGAGACAGCTGGCACTCTGGGGCCCGCCGGACGGACGGCTCCTTGTTAGCATCGCCTGACAGGCGGATGAGAGGGCTGCTGTCAGCCGGGCTACCGCCGCGCTTTTAAGAGGGGGGGGGGGTCTAGTGTGGGGGGGGGGTGAAAGACACGGAGGGCGGTGGGCCGACGGGGGTCCTCCCAACTGACTAGTTAGAGGAAGGGCCGATGCAGCCCCCCATTACACGCCCCCCCCACCCCACACAAACTGACCGGCCCTGTTTCTTTCTTTTTCTCTTCTTTTCTTTCTTCTAAACATCGGTACCGTACAGCGATGAGCCACCGGACGCCTGCGTGGACGATCACCGTTTACTGCTCTGCTGTTGGTCATGTAGCGGCAGGCGGAGCCAATGCAGCGCATCGTCTGTGTGTGTGTGTGTGTGTGTCTCGGTGCTGGACAGGCGGAGGTGGGGAGAAGCAGCTGGATGCTCCTAACGATGTGACTAAGAATACCTTCCCTCACACAGCCGGCAGACGGCGGGAATAGAACCCATCACTCACGTCCACAAACATTTTGACCAAACTTTGCACAGATTTCCCCCCATGTGAAGACATGTGAAGACGGTGTGTGTGTGTGTGTGTGTGTGTGTGTGTGTGTGTGTGTGTGTGGGTAACGAGCCGGGCTTCTTGTGCATTTAAATGTGTGTGCACTCGGGAGCCGGTTCCAGCCGGGGTCATTCTGCCCGGCAACATGTCACAGGAGCAGCAGGAGGATCCCAGAGGAGGCGCGAGGACACCTCTGGGACACCTCTGGGACATCGCCACCGAAACACGTCTACAACGCGGACGTGGGGACGGACGAAGGACTTGATGGAGGACATAAGGACTTGATGGAGGACATAAGGACTTGATGGAGGACATAAGGACTTGATGGAGGACATAAGGACTTGATGGAGGACATAAGGACTTGATGGAGGACTTGATGGAGGACTTGATGGAGGACATAAGGACTTGATGGAGGACTTGATGGAGGACATAAGGACTTGATGGAGGACTTGACGGAGGACTTGATGGAGGACTTGATGGAGGACATAAGGACTTGATGGAGGACTTGATGGAGGACATAAGGACTTGATGGAGGACATAAGGACTTGATGGAGGACTTGATGGAGGACATAAGGACTTGATGGAGGACTTGATGGAGGACTTGACGGAGGACATAAGGACTTGACGGAGGACATAAGGACTTGATGGAGGACTTGATGGAGGACATAAGGACTTGATGGAGGACTTGATGGAGGACATAAGGACTTGATGGAGGACTTGATGGAGGACATAAGGACTTGATGGAGGACTTGATGGAGGACATAAGGACTTGACGGAGGACATAAGGACTTGATGGAGGACATAAGGACTTGATGGAGGACATAAGGAATTGATGGAGGACATAAGGACTTGATGGAGGACTTGATGGAGGACATAAGGACTTGACGGAGGACATAAGGACTTGATGGAGGACATAAGGACTTGATGGAGGACATAAGGACTTGATGGAGGACATAAGGACTTGATGGAGGACTTGATGGAGGACATAAGGACTTGATGGAGGACATAAGGACTTGACGGAGGACATAAGGACTTGATGGAGGACTTGATGGAGGACATAAGGACTTGATGGAGGACATAAGGACTTGATGGAGGCCATAAGGACTTGATGGAGGACATAAGGACTTGATGGAGGACATAAGGACTTGATGGAGGACTTGACGGAGGACATAAGGACTTGATGGAGGACATAAGGACTTGACGGAGGACATAAGGACTTGATGGAGGACATAAGGACTTGATGGAGGACATAAGGACTTGATGGAGGACTTGATGGAGGACATAAGGACTTGACGGAGGACATAAGGACTTGATGGAGGACTTGACGGAGGACATAAGGACTTGATGGAGGACATAAGGACTTGATGGAGGACATAAGGACTTGATGGAGGACTTGATGGAGGACATAAGGACTTGATGGAGGACATAAGGACTTGATGGAGGACTTGATGGAGGACATAAGGACTTGATGGAGGACATAAGGACTTGACGGAGGACATAAGGACTTGATGGAGGACTTGATGGAGGACATAAGGACTTGATGGAGGACATAAGGACTTGATGGAGGACTTGATGGAGGACATAAGGACTTGACGGAGGACATAAGGACTTGATGGAGGACATAAGGACTTGATGGAGGACTTGATGGAGGACATAAGGACTTGACGGAGGACATAAGGACTTGATGGAGGACATAAGGACTTGATGGAGGACATAAGGACTTGACGGAGGACATAAGGACTTGATGGAGGACTTGATGGAGGACTTGATGGAGGACATAAGGACTTGATGGCGGACATAAGGACTTGACGGAGGACATAAGGACTTGATGGAGGACTTGATGGAGGACATAAGGACTTGATGGAGGACTTGATGGAGGACATAAGGACTTGATGGAGGACTGGAGGACTGAAGGAGGGGTACGGGGTAAAGGTCTGACGTGGAGCTCTTAAACAAGAAGAAAAATATCCCTGTCGGCATAAATTCTCTAAAAAAGGAAAACAAGCCCAGAGATTAGTCTGGGAGCGGGGGGGAGACTATAAATCACACGCTGCTCAGAGAAAAACACCTCCGCCCTGGAGCCTCACCGTTTACATGGAGAGAGCACCCTGAACGCAGCGCGAGTCTGAGGGGAGAGGGTGAGGTCCTCTGAGGGTGCTGGGTGCTCCCATGGGAGACCTTGGGGTGCCGCCCTGCAGCCTTGTAGATAGCGGGCGGCGGCGGGAGGAGGAGGAGGAGGAGGAGGACCGAGCTACAGATACCAAGAGAGATGATGACATCACTTCCTCCTCTCCCATCGCATCCGTCACACACATTCGGCCTCGTAGATAACAGGGGGGGGGGGGGGGTTGGAATGAGAGAGTGAGGACAGAGAGAATTCCTCCCTCGTCGGACGGAGAGAAGAAGCGACTTTAAATTATGTCGAGAGAGTTTAGAGACGTGTAATAACGGATGATTTAGAGCTCTCTGGGCCGTTAATGTGTCTCAGTGAGAAGAGAGCCAGGCTGGAGGGGGGGCGGTTACTTATCGTACTAATTAGGGTTTGATATCCTGCTGGATTATCGATGAAGAGAATCACGTTCAGTCATAAAAAACGCTCCAGTTACATTTGAGCTACATACTTTATTTATTTTATATTAACCTTTTTAACCCCAGTTTATTTTAGGCCTCCGCTCAAAAAAACATCCCCAAACACACAGAAAAAGGTTGCATCTCCTCCCCCACAAGGTCTATTTCAATAATGTGAGTGTTAGAATGAAGTAGAACACGTGTGAGATGACTCCAGATGTGTAAACATCGGTTGAATCAGTTTCTGCATTTATAGAGACGCCAACAATAGAAGCTGAGACTCTCCACGACGAGGATCCTCGAGCGGCGTTCACACCGAAAGAGTTGAGAATTATTTGTAATTTTCCGCGTGCGGCGCGAATGACGCAAAGAAAGTTATTCAAATATTTAAACTTTAGTGGAAAAATTTGCCCGACAACGAGAGTTGAGCTGCCGTTTGTGAATCTAACTGCTGCTCTAGGGGAGCTGTGGTAGCTTACAGGTGATGCCATGTATACACACATATATATATATATATATATATACACTACCGTTCAAAAGTTTGGGATCACTTAGAAATGTCCTTATTTTTCAAAGAAAAGCATTGGTTTTTTCAATGAAGATAACATTAAATCAATCAGAAATACACTCTACACATTGTTAATGTGGTAAATGACTATTCTAGGTGGAAACGTCTGGTTTCTAATTAAATATCTCCATAGGTGTATAAGGGCTATCACTCCAGTGTTCTAATGGTACATTGTGTTTGCTAATCGCCTTAGAAGACTAATGGATGATTAGAAAACCCTTGTGCAATTATGTTAGCACAGCTGAAAACTGTTTTGCCGATGAGAGAAGCTATAAAACTGGCCTTCCTTTGAGCTAGTTGATTATCTGGAGCATCACATTTGTGGGTTCGATAAGACTCTCAAAATGGCCAGAAAAAAAGAAGTTTCCTGTGAAACTCGCCAGTCTATTCTTGTTCTTAGAAATGAAGGCTATTCCATGAGAGAAATTGCAAAGAAACTGAAAATTTCCTCCAGCGGTGTGTACTACTCCCTTCAGAGAACAGCACAAACGGGCTCTAACCAGAGCAGAAAGAGAAGTGGGAGGCCCCGGTGCACAACTCAGCAAGAAGACAAGTACATTAGAGTCTCTAGTTTGAGAAATAGATGCCTCACAGGTCCTCAACTGGCAGCTTCTTTAAATGGTACCCGCAAAACGCCAGTGTCAACGTTGACAGTGAAGAGGCGACTCGGGATGCTGGCCTTCTAGGCAGAGTGGCAAAGAAAAAGCCATATCTGAGACTGGCCAATAAAAAGAAAAAATTGGTCTGGGCAAAAGAACACAGGCATTGGACAGAGGAAGATTGGAAAAAGGTGTTCTGGACAGATGAATCCAAGTTTGAGGTGTTTGGATCACACAGAAGAACATTTGTGAGACGCAGAACAGGTGAAAAGATGCTGGAAGAGTGCCTGACACCATCTGTCAAGCATGGTGGAGGTCATGTGATGGTCTGGGGCTGCTTTGGTGCTGGGAAAGTGGGAGATTTGTACCAGGTCAAAGGGATTTTAAATAAGGAAGACTATTCAATTCAATTCAATTCAGTTTATTTGTATAGCCCAATTTCACAAATTACAAATTTGTCTCGGAGTGCTTTACAATCTGTACACATAGACATCCCTGCCCCAAAACCTCACATCGGACCAGGAAAAACTCCCAAATAACCCTTCAGGGGAAAAAAGGGAAGAAACCTGGAGGAGAGCAACAGAGGAGGATCCTCTCTAGGATGGACAGATGCAATAGATGTAATGTGTACAGAAGGACAGATTTAGAGTTAAATACATTCAATGAATATGACAGAGTGTATGAATAGTTCATAGTAGGCATATTCCACGATGGAGACTCCACGATCCATCAGGCAGATGGCGGTGGGAGGAGGAGGGCGAGTCTCAACAGGACAGTGGCGTAGTCATGAGCAGGAATGACCCAGACGATCCATCAGGCAGATAGGATCTATGCCTCATAGGGTCCGATGACCCCATGAGACGTAAAGTCAAAAGGACTTCCGGGAGAAAGCAGAGTTAGTAACGTGTGATTGAGAGATGAAAATTCATCCTTAAGGAGAGAAAAAGAGGAGATAGGTACTCAGTGCATCCTAAAACGCCCGGCAGCTATAAGCCTATAGCAGCATATCAAGGCTGGACCAGGGCAAACCTGATTCAGCCCTAACTATAAGCTCTGTCAAAGAGGAAGGTCTTCAGTCTACTCTTAAACGAGGTGACTGTGTCTGCCTCGGACTGAAATTGGAAGCTGGTTCCATAAAGAGGAGCTTGATAACCAAAGGCTCTGGCTCCCATTCTACTTTTAAGACTCTAGGAACTACAAGTAGTCCGCATTTAGTGAGCGTAGCTCTCTAGTGGGGCAATATGGTACGACAAGCTCCTTAAGATATGATGGAGCATCACCAATCAAGGCTTTGTAGGTTAAGAGAAGAATTTTAAAGTGATTCTTGATTTTACTGGAGCCAGTGCAGAGCAGCTAGTGCAGGAGTGATGTGATCTCTTTCTTAGTTTTAGTGAGAACACGAGCTGCAGCATTCTGGATCAACTGGAGGACCTAAGAGATTTATTAGAGCAGCCTGCTAATAAGGAGTTGCAGTAATCCAGTCTCACGAACGTGAACCAATTTTCTGCATCTTTTTGAGACAAGAGTGCCTGATTTTTGAAATATTACGTAGATGAAAGAATGCAGTCCTTGAGATTTGCTTTACGTGGAGTTAAAGGACAAGTCGATCAAAGATAACGCCAAGATTCTTTACAGTGGTGTTGGATGCCAGGGCAATGCCGACAGAATCCACATCACCAGATAATTGATCTCTGAGGTGCTCAGGGCCGATTAAAATTACTTCGGTTTGTCTGAGTTTAACATCAAGAAGTTGCAGGTCATCCATGTTTTATGTCTTTAAGACATGCTTGAATTTTACAGAGTTGGTTGCTCTCGGTTTATCGATAAATATAGTTGAGTGTCATCTGCATAACAATGAAAGTTTATGGAGTGTTTCCTGATAATATTGCCCAAAGGAAGCATGTATAAGGTAAATAAAATTGGTCCAGCACAGAACCTTGTGGAACTCCGTGATTAACGTTGGTGGTTATCGGCGCCATCGTTTACAAATACAAACTGAGATCGATCTGATAAATAGGATTTAAACCAAATTAGTGCCCTGAAATGCCAATCGACTGCTCCAGTCTCTGTAACAGGATGTCATGGTCAATGTGTCGAATGCAGCACTAAGGTCTAACAAGACCAGGACAGAGAGAGTCCTTTATCTGCTGCCATTAAGAGGTCATTTGTAATTTTCACCAGTGCCGCCTCGGTGCTGTGGTGTTTTCTAAATCCTGATTGAAATTTCTCAAATAAACTATTATGATGTAGAAAGTCGCACAACTGAACCACTTTCTCAAGGATCTTGGAGAGGAAGGGAGGTTAGAGATCGGGTTAGCCAATACCTCTGGATCCAGAGTGGGCTTCTTCAGGAGAGGTTTAATAACAGCCACCTTGAAGGAGTGTGGTACGTGGCCTGTTAGCAGAGACACATTGATAATATCTAATAGAGAGCCGCCAATTAAAGGCAAAACGTCTTTAAGCAGCCTGGGATGGGGTCCAAGAGACAGGTGTAGAAACCGTTGAAAATAATTGGTCACGGTTGATAGGAGAAAATCCCTCCAAATATACACCAGGGCATACAGCGGTTTCCAAGGCCATTCCACTTGAGAACAGATTGGCACTGGTGAGATTATTAATCTTGTCCCTAATAGTTAAAATCTTTTCATTAAAGAAGTTCATAAAGTCATTACCACTAAGGTTTATAGGAATGCTCGGCTCCACAGAGCTGTGACTCTCTGTCAGCCTGGCTACAGTGCTGAAGAGAAACCTGGGTTGTTTTTATTTTTCTATTATTGATGAGTAATAGGCTGCTCTGGCCTCCGGGAGGGCCTTCTTATATCTTTTAACACTATCTCCCGAAACTAAGCGGGATTCTGAGATTAGTTGAATATGCGTTCAAGCTGACGCTTGCTTCAGGGTCTGAGGTTATACCAGGAGCAAACCTCCTCTTCCTCACTGTCTTCTTCTTCAGAGGGGCTATCGAGTCCAGTGTCATTCTCAGAGAGCCTATGGCACTGTCAACAAGATGATCAATCTGGGACGGACTAAAGTTAGACCAGGAGTCCTAACGGAGTACACCGGTAGTATAAATTCAAAAGTTATGAGGTTGTGGTCTGACAGAAGAGGATTCTGTGGGAAGACGTTCAAATGCTCAATGTCAACGCCATAAGTAAGAACAAGATCAAGCGTGTGGCCAAAGCTGTGAGTGGGTTTCTGTACTCTCTGACAGAAGCCAATCGAGTCCAACAAGGAGATGAATGCAGCACTAAGGCAATCATTATCAACATCCACATGGATATTAAAATCTCCAACAATAATAACTTTATCGGTTTTAAGAACCAAACTTGATATAAATTCTGAGAATTCAGATATAAACTCTGAATATGGACCTGGTAGGCGGTACAGAATCACAAATCGAATTGGCTGTAGTGTTTTCCAGGTTGGATGTGAAAGACTAAGAACAAGGCTTTCAAATGAGGTGTAGTGTAATTTTGGTTGAGGATTAATTAATAGGCTCGATTCAAAGATGGCTGCTACTCCACCTCCTCGACCGTGCCTCGAGGAATGTGAGTATTAATATGACTTGGAGGAGTCGATTCATTCAGGCAGACATATTCTTCATGGCTCAGCCAGGTTTCAGTTAGGCAACATAAATCAATGTGATTATCTGATATTAAATCATTCAGTAACACAGCTTTAGATGACAGAGATCGAATATTTAGGAGACCACATTTAATAGACCTGTTTTGTTGCACTGCTGAAATAATGGTGTTAACTTGTATAAGGTTATTGTGTAACCTCTTCTGCTTACTTTTGATTTATTTAATTGAAGTGGCCGTGGGACAGACACAGTCTCTACTCTAAAGTCATGGGTGGGTAACTGCTCGAATGGAAGAGCAGAGAAGGGTGTTAAACTACAACTCTGCTCCGGTTCCTGATCTGAACCCTGGGTTGTCATGGATTAAGTCCGTGATCAACTTGGTCATATTCGCAGAAATGAGACGCTCCGTCCAACGTGGGATGAATGCCGCTCTCCTCATCAGATCAGGTTTTCCCCAGAAAGTCTTCCAGTTGTCTCGTAGCCCACATTATTCGCTGGGCACCACCTCGACAGCCAGCGGTTGAAAGACGACATTCGGCTATACAATTCGTCTGTCTGCAAATTTGGGAGAGGGCCAGAGAAAATTACGGTGTCCGACAACGTCTTGGCATAAGCACACACGATTCCACATTAATTTTAGTGAGTTCCGGCGGCGGGCTCGGCGTCATTACCACCGTGTATTACAATCTGACTGTATCTCCGCTTATCCTTAGCCAGCAGCTTCAAACAAGACTCACGTCGCCCGCTCTGGCCCCGGGAGGCACACGACTCTGGTCCGTGGCTTCGCTATTTTCACGTTCCTGACTATAGAGCCCCGATAACCAGGGTGTGTTCCTCAGCGGGTGTGTCGCTGAGCAGGAAAACTGGTTGAAACGTGAAGTGGTTGGTGCACAGCGGGCACCTGTGAAAACTTACTACACCTGCGAACAGACATCCACCCATCCGGCTGCACGGTTACCCCCGGGGCACTGCTAACAGCTGACTGTAGCTCCGCCCGACTACGGAGAGGCGGGCTAACAAGCATAGCTGTCTGAGCTTCGATAGCCGGGCCGCATCTAACCCACTTAGACCTGCCTCCAACCTAGCAAATAAACTACACTTGTTGCATGTATCGTTATCATTAAGGGAGGCAGGGGGATAACTATACATGAGACACACTGAGCAAGAGGGAGCGGGAGGGAGAGAAGAAGAAGTCATGCTCGCTGTTGAGCTGGCAACCAAAGCTTACCGGAAGAGTGAGATGATGCGTTCAGGAGCAGCTGGGAAAATCCAACAGATCCAATACAATTGAATATGATTGTCTGGTTGATGTTTTCTGGATGACATCATTTTGCAACGCCATGCCATACCCTGTGGGCAGCGCTTGATTGGAGCCAATTTCCTCCTCCAACAGGACAATGACCCAAAGCACACCTCCACATTGTGCAAGAACTATTGAGGGAAGAAGCAGGCAGCTTGCTGTCTGTAATGGAGTGGCCAGTCACCAGATCTCAACCCATTGAGCTGTTGTGGGAGCAGCTTGACCGTATGGTCCGCAAGAAGTGCCCATCAAGCCAATCCAACTTGTGGAGGTGCTTCAGGAAGCGTGGGGTGACATTTCAACAGATTACCTCAACAAATTAACAGCTAGAATGACAAAGGTCTGCAATGCTGTAATTGCTGCAAAAGGACTAAAGGACATTCTTTGACGAAAGCAAAGTTTGAAGAAAAAAATTAATACTTCAAATACAAATCATTATTTCTAACCTTGTCAATGTCTTGACTATATTTTCTATACATTTTGCAACTCATTTGATAAATAAAAGTGTGAGTTTTCATGGAAAACACGAAATTGTCTGGGTGATCCCAAACTTTTGAACGGTAGTGTATATATTAATGTTATATATAACATTCATAAGATTAATATATATATATAACATATATATATTTATATATAACATATATATTTATTTATATATAACATATATATATAACATATATATATATATACCATTCATAACATTAATATATATATATATCATATATATAACATTTATAACATTAATATATATATATTAATGTTATATATAACATTCATAACATTAATATATATATATATTTATATATAACATATATATTTATTTATATATAACTTATATATATAACAT
Source organism: Pseudoliparis swirei (assembly GCF_029220125.1). Classification (NCBI taxonomy): domain Eukaryota; kingdom Metazoa; phylum Chordata; class Actinopteri; order Perciformes; family Liparidae; genus Pseudoliparis; species Pseudoliparis swirei. Next base: position 2,304,678 of record NC_079392.1, on the reverse strand, counting down.
ATATATATAACATTCATAACATTAATATATATATATATATATATCATATATATATCATATATATAACATTTATAACATTAATATTAGGGCTGTGAAATGATTAAAAATTTTAATCGGGTTAATCACAGGTTTTTGTGGATTAATCATGATTAATCACATATTACCGATATTCTCGGTATATTTTGTGAGAACATAGAGATTTATGACAAAAGACGGATATATACATTTATATACAATGTATAGAGTGTATACAATGGTGCTGCAACTCAGCAGTTATTTAGCAGTTTTCTTCCATATGGAACATTAATACATCTTCATCCTAAACAGAATGTTTAACCCTCCTGTTACCTTTCGGGTCAATTTGACCCCATTCAATGTTTAATGTCGGTGTTCTTTGGGGTCAATTTGACCCCAGGCTGTTTTTCACTGTGTCAAACATATCAGAAATATCAACTTTTTTATTTATTTAAAGGGCTATTTAGGTAGTCAACAAACAAACATAAAGTACCTCACACTTAAACTTGGGAAGCAATATTAATTCTAATAATTTTCTGGAGGTTTTAATTGCTGGGGTCAAATTGACCCCAAGGGTAAAATATGTTCGTAAATGTAAAGGTAACAGGAGGGTTAAACAGAGCATTTTCTCTTGTTTGTCAGCCATTGACTCAACCATGGTGCTATCTAAAGGTGGACAGATTTACAAGTGACTTTTATTTGCTCGGTCCCGATGCGCGCACGGAGCTCTGTGGCGCGCCAGACGGAGATCGATAAGTGTTAACGCAACGCGAAGAGACAGAGATGACATGCTGCTGTGAGATACGATCAACAACAGACGTTTAGTTTAATAAAAGAACAAAGACGTGCTCTAGAGAACATGTCAGGTGGCGGGCCAATCTCTTTAATGTCATGCGATCTACCGACACTACGCCGCGATCGACTGGCAGGTCGCGATCGACGTGTTGAGACCCTGATCTACAGGAAGTAAAAGTCGTAACAAGGTTTCCGTAGGTGAACCTGCGGAAGGATCATTACCGATGAACAGACCGTCTGCATGAGAGCGGACAGAGTTCAGATTGAAGTGGTGGATTGGAAGCTCATTTTGCAAGTGACTTTCTTTCGTCCCGACGACCAACAACAGACAGATTGGAAGCTCATTCTGCGCATGCGTTAAATGCGTTAAAAAAAAATAACTAGTTAAACCTGTAATTGAATTAACTGAGTTAACGCGTTATTTTTCACAGCACTAATTAATATATATATTTATTTATTTGTATATTAATGTTATGAACATGAGGGCGCTACATGTTCAGACGTGTGTGTGATGTCCTCAACAAGTATGAAGCAGAACTAGTGGTTAGTTCTTCGTGGTGGATGAAGGAGATGATAACTGTTTCCACGGAGTAAAGCTACAGAGATAAGCCCCGCCCCCTCTAAGTCCCGCCCCCTCCGAGGCGCGATTGAGGCGAATGAGCCACAAATAGTCAAGCGAGCGAAACTCCCAGAACACGACTTCCTGAAACCACGGCGCTCAAAGCTGCAGCTGCAGCAGCGTGGTTCCTGAAGTCGCCTTCCAGAGCTGTGTTGTTGTTGTTGTTGTTGTTGCTGCGGGACTCACCGTGCTCAGCTTGCTGGAGGTGATGATGATGCGGCGCTCGTGCAGCATGCAGGCGTAGAGCTGCAGCATGTTGCTGACGTCCACCGCCACAAAGTACTCCGTCAGGTTCCTCTGGAGGCGAGAGACGCCGGGTCAAACCATCTCACATCGCCACGGGGGAATCAGACCCGGGGTCAAGCCATTTGTCTTATTAATAACTGTTTTCATGTGGAGCTCCTGGTCATGGAGACGTGGGAGGCTCCAGCTTTGAATAGAACATTTAAAAAAGGATCATGTGATCCAATAGAAACATTTAAAGTAGAAAAGCACCGCGGGAGATCAAACAAGAGGATGATGTCATCATTTAAAAGGCGTCTAAGTATTTGATGAACATTCCTCCCTCACACCTAAACCTCAGGGGGAGGAACCACGTTGTTAAGGGCCTGACCTTGGCTTTAGGGGCGTGTCTGACGTTGGCTTTAGGGGCGTGTCTGACGTTGGCTTTAGGGGCGTGTCTGACGTTGGCTTTAGGGGCGTGTCTGACGTTGGCTTTAGGGGCGTGTCTGACGTTGGCTTTAGGGGCGTGTCTGTCGTTGGCTTTAGGGGCGTGTCTGACGTTGGCTTTAGGGGCGTGTCTGACGTTGGCTTTAGGGGCGTGTCTGACGTTGGCTTTAGGGGCGTGTCTGTCGTTGGCTTTAGGGGCGTGTCTGACGTTGGCTTTAGGGGCGTGTCTGTCGTTGGCTTTAGGGGCGTGTCTGTCGTTGGCTTTAGGGGCGTGTCTGTCGTTGGCTTTAGGGGCGTGTCAGACTTTGGCTTTAGGGGCGTGTCTGTTGTTGGCTTTAGGGGCGTGTCTGTCGTTGGCTTTAGGGGCGTGTCTGACGTTGGCTTTAGGGGCGTGTCTGACGTTGGCTTTAGGGGCGTGTCTGTCGTTGGCTTTAGGGGCGTGTTTGACGTTGACTGTCTTTTGGGGGCATTTAGGCTGTGGCTGTGTCTACTACCGGACACTTGAGCACGTGGAGCACTGACTTTCAGTGCTTAGGGCGCCACACTGACAAAACCAGCAGCATTCAGTGCACTGAAAGTACCCGGATGGCGCTCTGCAAATGGGCAACAAATGCAGTGTAAAACGATGGACACTACTCGCCCTAAACGGGCGCCATCTTGGCTACGTAGCGGAAGAGGAGGAGCCCTTTCACCAGCTTTTCATTTTATTTCTAAAACAATGGCGGACGAGATGCTACGGTAGCACAAGCGGTCGACCACGGAGGCTCCTGCCGCGATTGTGGAGGTATCGCAGTTTCCACATGGGGTGGAGAAAGGTAAACAAGGGACACAAAGAGGGCAAGAAGTGCATTCATTTGGTCACTTTAAGGGTTTGGGTATCGCAAGCAGATTTGCAAACGTCACTCCCGGCTTAATTTCGCGGGTGCCGTGAACAGATTTGCGTCCGTCACTTCCGCCAAGTGGTTAACGTAAGTGTTCCATTTGATACAGCACTTATCAGACGGAGTGCACGACAGATGTCAGTGCTCTGTATTGCAGTGTACTTCGTAAAGTGTCCAGTAGTAGACACAGCCTTAGAAACTTCTGGTATTTTTCTTTTCAATATTTTTTTGCAACGGTATTTTTTTTTCAATACCATTTTTATTCAATGCTACTTTTTTTTTGCAAAGACTATTTTTTTCAATAATTCTTTTTTTTAATGATATATTTTTTTCAATGACAGTGTAACAGTTTCAATAAAAAAATGTCAATAATTTTTTTTTTCAATAGCACTTTTTTTCAATAATATTTTTGGGGATTATATATTTTTTTCAATAACACTTTTATGCAATAATATTTTTTGCAATCAATGATACATTTTTCCAATAATACTTTTTTTGAGGATATATTTTTTGCAATATAGATTTTTTGCAATGGTAATTTTTTTTAATGATATATTTTTTTCAATAATTCTTTTTTTGAATAATATATTATTTTCAATGACGGTGTAAAGGTACGGCACTATTTGAAGGGCCTGGGCGTGTCTGACGTTGCTTTAGGGGCGTGTTCTGTCAATGACTGTCTTTTGGGGACATGAAGAGTCTTCAGGACCGTTGGGTTGGACTTTGAAGGGTTAACTCTTTGTTTGCAATATTTATTTTTTCAATAATACTTTTTTTTAAGGATATATTTTTTCAATGGTATTTTTTTTCAATGATAGTCAAAAGGTACTTTCCCTTAGGGTTACCTTTCCCCTTAGGTTTAGGTGTGAGGGAGAATTGTTACAATGTATCCAGAAGGAAACTCTCTCTTCTCTCTCTTCTCTCTCTCCATGCTCACTCACGCTCTCGGGGATGGTCGGCAGTCCGTTGATATCCGGGGCGATGAAGTAGGAGTGCTGCGAGAGAGAAGAGGGAAGGTCACCGGAGAAGCAGAGCACTCACACGGAGAGGGAACGACGGCGAGAAGAAGAAGAAGAGGAGGAGGAGGAGGAGGAGGAGGCCCTTCACTTTGTTCCATGATTTATGGCTCATCTTCTGCCTATATGAACATCGGGAGTCTGAACTGCGGCGAAGCTTTTATATCAGAGAGAAGCTCGGCTCCCCGCAGACACGCCGGGCGATGTCTCCGGTGGGAAAGAGAGTCTTTATTTAAGCTTTTGGAAAAAGGCTCGGGGAGGACACACACAGACACACACACACACAGACACACACACACACACACACACACACACAGGCGGGTTGTTTAGAGGATCACAGGGATGCCTGTCTCACTTTGGGAGAGCAGGGCAGGTTCAGATGAAAGGGGCCTGAGAGAGGTGGTGTTTGGAGACAGGTCGACATCAACTGAAACACACACACACACACACACACACTCCTGTATGCTTATCACACGGCCGTTTTTCTCGAGGCCTTTTCACTCGACCATCTGTTGCAGACATTCGCTCTGATACTCCACGCTCAGTATTTAAAGTGTGTTAAATCTTCTGAGACTGTGTTTGAATCCCTTAAAGGCGCAGTAACGGTATAGTGCATTACGTAAACAACACCGTTAGAGAGGAGGCAGACACGGGAGAGAGGAGTCATGCAAACCCCACCGGAAAACGTCCCCGCCGAGGGAGAAAGACGCCTCTGATTATAGAGACGGGAAAGATCTGAGGAGAGAAAAACTTCCACAACAATCAGGGAGGATATTATCTCCACGTCGACGGCGCCTGATTCAGAGTTATTCCGGTTCACATGGATTCAACACGATGATTCCTGAGCAACTTTTGTTCTGATGTCTAATGTGCATTAGTCCTCTATGAGAGTGAGAACACACAACAGATGAGGAAGAAGAGGAAGAAGAGGCACGGCAGCACCGCGTCTGAACGTTCGGCTGTGAAACTAAATGTACAAATGTGAAAATAATTACCAGGAGTCGTTCCCAGAGGACGAGTCAGACTCTGACTTTTCACTTTTTTATGCTACTTTTTTTTCAATGTTTCTTCTTTTGCAATACTTTATTTTTCAATGACATGTTTTCAATGCACTTTTTTTTTAATGATACTTTTTTGCAATACAACTTTTTCAATGACACTTTTTTTTGCAGAGAAACGATTGGTCAGGAGGCAATCACCTCCCTCATCTTCACCTCCCTCATCTTCACCTCCCTTATCTCCACCTCCCTCATCTTCACCTCCCTTATCTCCACCTCCCTTATCTTCACCTCCCTTATCTCCACCTCCCTCATCTTCACCTCCCTTATCTCCACCTCCCTCATCTTCACCTCCCTTATCTTCACCTCCCTTATCTCCACCTCCCTCATCTTCACCTCCCTCATCTTCACCTCCCTTATCTCCACCTCCCTTCTCTACAGGTGTTCTCTCAGGTGGCCTACAGGTGTTCTCTCAGGTGGCCTACAGGTGTTCTCTCAGGTGGCCTACAGGTGTTCTCTCATGTGGCCTACAGGTGTTCTCTCAGGTGGCCTACAGGTGTTCTCTCAGGTGGCCTACAGGTGTTCTCTCATGTGGCCTACAGGTGTTCTCTCAGGTGGCCTACAGGTGTTCTCTCAGGTGGCCTACAGGTGTTCTCTCAGGTGGCCTACATGTGTTCTCTCAGGTGGCCTACATGTGTTCTCTCATGTGGCCTACAGGTGTTCTCTCAGGTGGCCTACAGGTGTTCTCTGAGGTGGCCTACAGGTGTTCTCTCATGTGGCCTACAGGTGTTCTCTCATGTGGCCTACAGGTGTTCTCTCAGGTGGCCTACAGGTGTTCTCTGAGGTGGCCTACAGGTGTTCTCTCATGTGGCCTACAGGTGTTCTCTCAGGTGGCCTACAGATGTTCTCTCATGTGGCCTACAGGTGTTCTCTCAGGTGGCCTACAGGTGTTCTCTCATGTGGCCTACAGGTGTTCTCTCAGGTGGCCTACAGGTGTTCTCTCAGGTGGCCTACAGGTGTTCTCTCATGTGGCCTACAGGTGTTCTCTCAGGTGGCCTACAGGTGTTCTCTCATGTGGCCTACAGGTGTTCTCTCAGGTGGCCTACAGGTGTTCTCTCATGTGGCCTACAGGTGTTCTCTCAGGTGGCCTACAGGTGTTCTCTCAGGTGGCCTACAGGTGTTCTCTCATGTGGCCTACAGGTGTTCTCTCAGGTGGCCTACAGGTGTTCTCTCATGTGGCCTACAGGTGTTCTCTCAGGTGGCCTACAGGTGTTCTCTCAGGTGGCCTACAGGTGTTCTCTCAGGTGGCCTACAGGTGTTCTCTCAGGTGGCCTACAGGTGTTCTCTCAGGTGGCCTACAGGTGTTCTCTCATGTGGCCTACAGGTGTTCTCTCAGGTGGCCTACAGGTGTTCTCTCAAGTTTCAAGTTTCAAGTTTTTATTGTCACATCCCCTTTTATACAAGTATAATCGGTTCGTGAAATTCTTATGTGCAAAACACCCGACAGCAGTAGCAGACTAAAAAAAGAATAAGAATGAGAATAAACTATACAATATCCACACACAAAAAAGAAGAAAGTATTAACAATATATATATAAAACAGTGTAATAGAATATACATCATGACAATATATATATATAAAACAATGTAATAAAATATACACTTTTTTGAGACTATATATATATATATATGTATATACATACAATATATATATACAATATATATATATATAAACAATGTAATAAAATATACACCATGGCCATAGATATTCACAGAATATGTTCTGGTGTGTAGTGTTAATGAGGGTCTCAGTCCTTGTTCAGCAGCCTGATGGCCTGACTGAAGAAGCTGTCCCTCAGTCTGTTTGTGCGGCACTTGATACTGCGGTATCGCCTGCCTGACGGTAGAAGGGTGAACAGTTTGTGGCCGGGGTGGTTATTGTCTTTCAGCATCCGTTTGGCCCTGGCCACGCACCGCTTGGTGTATATGTCCAGGATGGAGGAAGCTCACCTCCAACGATGTACTGTGCCGACCGCACCACCCTCTGTAGTGCCCTACGCTCCAGGGCGGTGCAGTTCCCGTACCAGACGGTGATGCAACCTGTCAGAACACTCTCGATGGTACTGGTGTAGAATGTTCTGAGGATGCGGGGCCATGTTGAATTTCCTCAGTCGCCTAAGGAAATACAGGCGTTGTTGGGCCCTTTTCACCACGTGAGTGGTGTGCGTGGTCCATGTGAGGTCCTCGGAGATGTGCACGCCGAGGAACTTGAAGCTGCTGACCCTCTCTACTGCAACTCCGTCTATGGAGATGGGGTGTGCTCTCCTCTCCGCTTCCTGTAGTCCACGATCAGCTCCTTGGTCTTCTTGACGTTGAGGACGAGGCTGTTCTCCTGGCACCACTGTACCAGTGATCCAACCTCCTCCTGTAGGCTGTCTCGTCATCGCCGGTGATCAGCCCCAACACTGTTGTGTCGTCAGCAAACTTGATGCTGACGTTCCAGCTGAGCATGGCCGTGCAGTCGTGCGTGTACAGGACGTAGAGGAGAGGCTCAACACGCATCCCTGAGGGCTCCGTGTTGAGGTCAGCGGCTCTGAGGTGGTACCGCCCATCCTCACCACCTGGCGGCGGCCGACAGGAAGTCCAGTATCCAGCTGCACATGGTAGAGTGCAGGCCTAGACCTCTGAGCTTGGTGTCGAGCTTGGCGGGAACAATAGTGTTGAACGCTGAGCTGTAGTCCACAACCAGCATTCGCACACAACAGTTGCTCCCTCCAGGTGGGAAAGGGCGGTGTGAAGTGCCATGGCAGTGCGTCGTCGGTGGATCTGTTTTGACGATATGCAAATTGCCATGGGTCCAGCGTGGCAGGCAACATGGAACAAATGAAGTCCTTGACCAACCTCTCCAAGCATTTACTGACAATCGAGGTGAGGGCTACGGGTCTCCAGTCATTCAGGCAGGTTACCTTGGGGTGTTTGGGGACAGGCACAATGGTGGACATCTTGAAGCTCTCAGGAACAACAGCCTGGGACAGGGAGAGGTTGAAGATGTCTGCGAAGACTCCTGCCAACTGGTCTGCACATGCTCTGAGGGCGCGCCCCGGGATGTGGTCGGGACCTGCTGCCTTCCGGATGTCCACCCGCATGAAGGCTCTGCGCACGTCGGCCTCTGAGATGATCAGCAGGCTGGTCTCCTCGGCGGCGCTGCCTTCGGCGGGCTGCCGTTCACGTCGAACCGAGCAAAGAATGTATTTAGCTCGCCTGGGAGGGAGGTAGAGGAGTTCTCTTCACCGCTGGTTCTCCCTCTGAAGTCCGTGATTGTCTGTAGCCCCTTCCACACACCTCTCACGTCATGGCTCTTGAGCTTCTCCTCCACCTTGTTCCTGAACTCCCGCTTGGCAGAGCCGATGGTCTTCGGAGGTCGTGGCGGGCTCATTTGGATTCCGCCAGAGTCCCGGAGTCAAAGGCGGCGTTACGCGCGAGTGCAGCGAACATCGCCATTTATCCACGGTTTCTGGTTGGGATGAATCGAACCGACTTGGTAGGAACAACGTCATCTATGCATTTCTTGATGAACCCGGTGACTGAGGACGGGTACTCACTGACGTTGTTGTCCGACGCGACCCTGAACATATCCCAGTCAGCACGTTCAAAACAGTCCTGTAGCATAGACTCCGATTGGTCCGACCAGCGTTGCACTTCCTTCACAGCGATTGGTTGCTGCTTTAGCCTCTGCCTGTAGGCGGGAGTAGTTGGATGGAGCGGTGGTCCGATTTGCCGAACGGTGGGCGGAGGAGGGCTTTGTATCCATCCCGGAAGGAGTGTAGCAGTGGTCAAGAATCCGCTCCCCTCGTGTTGCTTTTATGTGTTGGTAGAACTTGGAGAACTTTCTTCAGGTTCGCTTTGTTGAAGTCCCCGCCACAATGAAAGCAGCCTCGGGTGTGCCGACTCCTGCTCGCTGATCGCCCGTAGAGTTCCTTCAGCGCTATGTCCGTGTTAGCTTGAGGCGGAATGTACCCAGCAGTTACGGTGACTGCTGTAAACTCCCGGTAGCCAGAATGGTCGACACATGAGCATTAGGTACTCCAGGTCCGGGGAACAGAACGACTTGAGAGTATGTACATGACTTTGGTTGCACCAAGATCTGTTTATCATGAGACATACCCCCCCTCCACGATCTTTACCAGAGAGAGTCTTTGTTCTGTCCGCGCGGTGGACGGAAAATCCTGCCGGCTCGATGGCTGAGTCGGCAACATCCTCCGACATCCATGTCTCCGTAAGGCAGATGATGCAGTTGTCCTTAGTTTCCCGGTGGAATTGAATACGAGCCTGTAGTACAGGTGGCCTACAGGTGTTCTCTCATGTGGCCTACAGGTGTTCTCTCATGTGGCCTACAGGCGTTCTCTCAGGTGGCCTACAGGTGTTCTCTCATGTGGCCTACAGGTGTTCTCTCATGTGGCCTACAGGTGTTCACTCATGTGGCCTACAGGTGTTCTCTCATGTGGCCTACAGGTGTTCTCTCAGGTGGCCTACAGGTGTTCTCTCAGGTGGCCTACAGGTGTTCTCTCAGGTGGCCTACAGGTGTTCTCTCATGTGGCCTACAGGTGTTCTCTCAGGTGGCCTACAGGTGTTCTCTCATGTGGCCTACAGGTGTTCTCTCAGGTGGCCTACAGGTGTTCTCTCATGTGGCCTACAGGTGTTCTCTCATGTGGCCTACAGGTGTTCTCTCATGTGGCCTACAGGTGTTCTCTCATGTGGCCTACAGGTGTTCTCTCATGTGGCCTACAGGTGTTCTCTCAGGTGGCCTACAGGTGTTCTCTCAGGTGGCCTACAGGTGTTCTCTCATGTGGCCTACAGGTGTTCTCTCAGGTGGCCTACAGGTGTTCTCTCATGTGGCCTACAGGTGTTCTCTCAGGTGGCCTACAGGTGTTCTCTCAGGTGGCCTACAGGTGTTCTCTCATGTGGCCTACAGGTGTTCTCTCATGTGGCCTACAGGTGTTCTCTCATGTGGCCTACAGGTGTTCTCTCATGTGGCCTACAGGTGTTCTCTCAGGTGGCCTACAGGTGTTCTGGCCCGCTGAGCCGACATCCAGCCGCTGCCTGAAGATCGTTTCTCCTCGTGTAAATCTCTATAAACAATAAGTGGGTCGACTAGAAGTAGAATAATTATTAAAAAGATGAAAGAGAAATCGTAACTGAACAAATCAAAGATCAGGGGCTGGAGGCGGAGAGCAATCCTCCACCGCCACGTAGCGCTGTGTGCTACATAGCGCTAATGAATGAACGGCGATAACCACGAGCCGGGCTCTGATTGGCTGTTTGCTTGCTCATCCCATTCTTCTTCTTCTTCTTCTCCTTCTCCTTCTCTATCTTCTTCTTCTTCTTCTTTTTCTTCTCTATCTTCTTCTTCTCCTTCTTCTCTATCTTCCTCCTCCTCCTCCTCATGTGTGGAACATTAAAACATTGAAGTGGGTTAACTGGAGCGTCTTCAAGGAGACTCTCTGAGCTCGATTACACATAAAGAGGAGAGAGAAAGACTTTTGATATCCAGAGAGAGAGAATACAGCGGCGTGGAAACATGAATGATTTACAAAGTGTGATTGTTTTCCAGAAAAGAAGAAACACACGCACACACACACACACACACACACACGGGATAAGTTTGTTTTTTGCTTATTTGGCCAAATTGGGGGGAAAAGGCGTTTTTTGCTCCCATGCGATTAGTGCAGCGGCGGTTTCATATTTCCCTCCTCGCCTCCTTCCCTCGTCTCCTTCACTCACCGGCTCCCCGCTCCGCCGATCCCTCAGCACTCGCCCGGTGGCAATGTACAAGCGCTCGTTCTTGCACAACGAGAGAGGGAGAGGGGGAACAGAAGCAGGGTTCACACATGAAAGAGGGACAGCGATCCTTCTTCTCTCGGCTGCCGCCGCGGAATATATAAAGAAATAATAAAAGAAAAGAAACTAAAAGAAAAGAAACGCATCTTTGAGGGAATAATTCGGCTCCATCAATTAAATATCAAACCGGCGGCTCCTCCAGGAGGCGCCGCCGCGGAGCGTCACCTCGGTTCTCCGGAGCTTCTTCCTCAAAGAATGATGAAGAGCTTCAGACGGAGAACTAAGAATCACAAGGAATATGTATTGACCGAGTTAACCTCCGTGTGGATGTATTGATGACCTCATCCGGAGGCGTCTGTGTAATTAGAGGAGGAGCCTCAGAGACGGTGGGGAACCAGAGAGGGGTTTTTTTTTTTTAATTGGTCCAACAAAAAAAAGAGCGCGAAGGTCCTCGAGGACAAAAGACAGAAACTGAAACTCTTTTAAATAAAGATACGAGAAGACAAACATCACGTGTCACGGAAAAGGGAGGTGAAGATGAGGGAGGTGAAGATAAGGGAGGTGATTTCCTCCCGACCAATCGTTTCTAACAATATATCATTAAAAAAAATCTCATTGAAAAAAAAAACTATCATTGAAACAAAATATTGAAAAAGAAAATATTGAAGAAAAAAATTATATAAAAAAAAAAGAATTATTAAAAAATCAAGTATCATTGAAAAAAAAGATTACGCAGAGGAGATTACGCAACACAAGCACAGCTCGTTACTCCACCTCCTCCCGTCGGTTTTAAGCATCTTCGTCTCCTCCTCTAGTCAACGTCATTTAATTTCTCATTCTTCCTTCCTCCCCACTTTTGTCATAATTTAAGTTCCAGTTAAATACATTTGTGTCGACTATTGCGCAATAATGTTAATCTTATTAATTTATTTATAATTTTGTCCGTGATTTTATTCTCCATCTTGAATCCTCGTCTTCATCACTGTTTCCACCTGTTCCGGCTCTCCCAGGTCTACGTGTTATTACTATATTATTATTATTAAACCTTCAATGAACAGCCGAGTCCCGTGGACGGTGCCCTGGTGCACGCCGCTCGCTCTCCCGTCTCCGGTGTCTCTCGCTCTACTTTTACCTTCCTCAGCCGACACACATCCTCTTCCTCCCTGAACACAACCACCTCCTGCAGTACCCCCCCCCCCCCCCCCACCCCACCTGTCACGGCTCTGATAAAGGGGGATGTGAGATCTGAACCTACCACACTCAGGTTGACGGGCGTGAAGGGCTCCGGCACCGGCAGATCATACAGAGAATTCAGCATGTCGTTCAAGTCGTTTTCCTGGGGGAGAGAAACAAACAAACAAACAACAACAACAACACGTTACGAAAACGCGGGACACGACTGCTATCGACTCGTGGCGTTGATGTCGCGCGGCGCGTGTCAGTCGGGCTGCCGGCCGGAGGGCGGTCCCGCAGCGAGGTCCGGAGGCTGCGGCGCCGCCTGGCGCTTAACGAGCGGCGGCGGCGGCGAAGGGTTAAGAGGCGGCGGGGCGCTCGGGATCCGGCTAACGGTGATTTACGGCCAGAGAGCGAGGGCTGAGGGTCAAAAGAGCCCCCCCCCCTAAAGGAGCTCAACCTCAGAACAGGACCAGAGATTATAACGACAGCATTTATGAGCAAAGACATTATTACTGAAATAAAAAACACAGTTTCAACCGACTGAGAACACAGAGATGCATTCTGGGTCATTTAAGATTATGTTTCTATTCTCTAAATTTTGGATTGTTGGAGGAAACAAGAGTGTCAGGGTTCATCCACATGACCAATGAACAGGTTCATCCACATGACCAATGAACAGGGTTCATCCTCATGACCAATGAACAGGTTCATCTACATGACCAATGAACAGGTTCATCCACATGACCAATGAACAGGTTCATCCTCATGACCAATGAACAGGTTCATCCACATGACCAATGAACAGGTTCATCCACATGACCAATGAACAGGTTCATCCTCATGACCAATGAACAGGTTCATCCACATGACCAA
>NC_079392.1:2276798-2286798 GCF_029220125.1 Pseudoliparis swirei | reverse complement strand
ACACACACACACACACACACACACACACACACACATCTGCATATATGGGGTCAGTTTAGGATGTGTAATGACCAGTGGGGAAGGGGGGGGGGGGTTAAAAAGCCAGGCTTCTGGACATGAATCCTTCATATTTAATAGGTGAATGGGAGTGTAGCTGCCCCCCCCCCCCCCCACACACACACACACACTTGAGAGGAAAACCACGTGATCGATACTCTGATCGAGCCTTCCTGCAATAAGTCACGTCTTTTCATGCCTAATTATAAAAATGCGATACGACTTAAAGACGTATTGTTTTTGTTCTACTCCCCCCCCACCCCTGCTCTCTCTGTTGATGCCCAGTTAAAGTTTGCAGATACTCCTCCTCATCATCACAGTTCATTGCTCAGATGTGTTTGTGCTCCACAAATCCTCCGATAGAGAGCGAGGCATCCATCACCGGGGGGGAGGGTGTGTGTGTGGGGGGGGGGGGGGGGGGGCACAATCTCTCTCTCTTGCCGTTTTTGAACACATGTCTTCTCAAAGTGCCGTGGACTCAGAGAGTGAGGCGCGTAATGTGCGGTCCACTCACAGCCGTCACGCTCTTCATCACCCAGACCGTGTGACAGAGGACGGAGTGGAGGAGTAGAGGAGGAGGAGTAGAGGTGTGATAGTTTTATATACAATGTAGTGTTGTTTATAGTTTATAAACAATGTAGTGTTGTTTATAGTTTATAAACAATGAAGTGTTGTTTATAGTTTATAAACAATGTAGCATTGTATATAGTTTATAAACAATGTAGTGTTGTTTATAGTTTATAAACAATGTTGCATTGTATATAGTTTATAAACAATGTAGTGTTGTTTATAGTTTATAAACAATGTAGCATTGTATATAGTTTATAAACAATGTATTGTTGTTTATAGTTTATAAACAATGTAGCGTTGTTTATAGTTTATAAACAATGTAGCGTTGTATATAGTTTATAAACAATGTAGTGTTGTTTATAGTTTATAAACAATGTAGTGTTGTTTATAGTTTATAAACAATGTAGCATTGTATATAGTTTATAAACAATGTAGCGTTGTTTATAGTTTATAAACAATGTAGCATTGTTTATAGTTTATAAACAATGTAGCGTTGTTTATAGTTTATAAACAATGTAGTGTTGTATATAGTTTATAAACAATGTAGCGTTGTATATAGTTTATAAACAATGTAGTGTTGTTTATAGTTCATAAACAATGTAGTGTTGTTTATAGTTTATAAACAATGTAGCGTTGTATATAGTTTATAAACAATGTAGTGTTGTTTAGAGTTTATAAACAATGTAGCGTTGTTTATAAACAATGTAGCGTTGTATATGTTTATAAACAATGTAGTGTTGTGTATAGTTTATAAACAATGTAGCATTGTGTATAGTTTTCATAAACAATCTAGCGTTGTGTATAGTTTATAAACAATGTAGCGGTGTGTATAGTTTATAAACAATGTAGCGTTGTTTATAGTTTATAAACAATGTAGTGTTGTGTATAGTTTATAAACAATGTAGCGTTGTGTATAGTTTATAAACAATGTAGCGTTGTGTATAGTTTATAAACAATGTAGCGTTGTGTATAGTTTATAAACAATGTAGTGTTGTGTATAGTTTATAAACAATGTAGCGTTGTGTATAGTTTATAAACAATGTAGCGTTGTGTATAGTTTATAAACAATGTAGCGTTGTGTATAGTTTATAAACAATGTAGCGTTGTGTATAGTTTCATATATACTGCTTTTAGTTTTATAACATGTTGACCTCTGTGATGACCTCTGCGTGGCGGTTCTGGATCGGTTCTTCTGGACCTGCAGCTCGGCGCCCTCAGTGGGTCTTGACCCGGTACCGTACGCCGGCGTTCACTCTGCAGACGTTTCATCCGGCCTTCACGTCCTCGGGGGAGGGGTTAAGTACGGGAGAGGAAGCGTCCTCCGGCGGCGCGCTAAGTGACCGCGAAGCGGGGCGCCGCTCCCTAAAGCGTCTCCTCGGACCTCGCCGTCGCATAAAGATCCCGCTCCTTTTTTTATTCTCCGAATAAATCGCTTGTTCAACAGAAAAATCTGTCAAATGTGAGGAAATTGGGGAGGAATAACGGGAGGAAACGGAACCATTTAAATGATGTATTTTGTGTATTTCTCCTTTAGGGAGCGAGGAGACTACAAAGGGCCGTCCAGGCTGCCCCGGCCTCCTCATTAGGACACTTCCTCCCGTTAGGAGAGGTGACAACGTTACGCTCCTTCAACCGTTACGCTTTTATTGGGAAATTAATGGGGGGGGGAAAAATCTAAATTAAACTCGCCGGCTGGACTTTTCCTCTTTCACATTTTAACTGATCATTTATAGGATGAATCATTCACATTATTTGGATGTTTTCTGTTCTTCTTTGGTTGTATTTTTAATTTTTTAATTCATATCTTACATGAGAAACAGACTTATGAAATAAATAAACACTAAATATTCACACACTGACCAACATTTAAATTCACACATTTCTCAATGCAGATATCTTGAATGTTTAAAAAAAAAAAAATTTAGAATAATGACATAAGAAAAAATAAAATAAAAGACAAACCTTTTTAAAATGAAAAAAAAAACCTCCCTATACATCGTCTTATTAAAAATGAAGCGAGCCATGCAAACTACTCCAAATGCATAATGAATTTTATACATCATATGTCAAATGAATTAGCATGTCTAACTCAGCGAGAGGGACAGGGGAACCTCTGCTAATTGGCAGCGAGGCTTCATGCATAATTATGGGCCGAGCGCCGTCGCTGTCGCGCCGTGGCGGTGTAGCCGAATAACGAGGAGAAAAGAGGGAGGGAGGGAGGGAGAGAGAGAGAGAAAGGGAGAGAGAAAAGAAAAACAAAGGCCGTGGAAGCTGGCCGAGGAGGGTGGGTGGTGTGGGGGGGGGGGAGGAGGAGGAGGAGGAGGAGGGACAGTGTTCTTCACAGCAGCTCATCAGAGCAGCGACAAACCCACGACTGTCCATCAACACACACACACACACACACACACACGCGCTGCTTTACACTGAGAAAAATAAAAAAGTCTTTGTGCTCCTTTTCCAGTTTGTTATTTGTTAAACTATTTAATACATTCATTAAAAATGTAGTTTTATTTGCACGTGTTGCTCAGTTTATGCGTCCGCTGAGATTAGAGCGCCGCTCTGCGAGGCGATCCCGCGCAGAAACACTGTCAACACGCAATTACACGGGAATTAAATGATAATAGCCTTTCCTGGAGAGTAATTATGCAAAGAAAAATGATATTTTCCCTGGTTTTTGGTATCCTCATTTATCTACGCTGTGATAAGATGAATCCACCTATGAAATATTTTTTTAAAGCGCTAAACTTTTGTATAATTATAGCCGCGTCGCTAACATAATTGTGTGGGCAGATGAGAATATAAATGTGTTATTCTGGCGTCGTGTGAACAGAGAAGAAAAAAAATATGTGTTCACTTCGGAAGATCTGGGAAATTAATTTCTTTCTTTTTTTTCATCAGACTTGAGAAATAAATGCAGATACGGAGAAAAACAACAACAAAAAACATCTCGCTTATTTGAAGGAATAAATAAAAGCAGCCGTGTTGTTTTCACACATTTTCTCGTAAAATGTCAAAGGCTGACTTTTATACATTTGGATTAGCACAATGTATTTTTATATATATAAATAAATAAATATATATATATATATATATATATATATCCGCTTGTCACTTGTTTCACTATTTATTTAATTTATGTGAGTTGGATATATTTAAAAATTGCAAATGTTAGACACAGAGTGAGATTCAGTTCATTAGAACAACAAATATGTACCTCGGAGTATTATAAACATAACAAGATGTGTGTGTGTGTGTGTGTGTGTGTGTGTGTGTGTGTGTGTGTGTGTGTGTGTGTGTGTGTGTGTGTGTGTGTGTGTGTGTGTGTGTGTGTGTGTGTGTGTTACCTGAGCAGGCAGATGCAGACCCTGCAGGCCTGAGTGAGTCGACAGAAGCCGAACCTCTGCTTGCCGTCGATGTCCGTCAGCACGAAGGTGAAGTGCTGCCCCACCTGGTTCTGGGAAACCCTGAGGCCGGACAACACACACACACACACACACACACACGTGAAACACACGCACACACACACGTGACGACTTCATACACGTTTAAAACACCGGAGGTAAACACAACCGTGAGCTCAACATTTCCAGTCGATGTCCAGACCTGATGTCACATGTTTTTCCATTATGACTTGAGACGCTCAGTACCGCGTTCCTCCACTAGATGGCAGCAGCTCAGCTTCAGTTAGATACTGTATATCCCCCCCCCATGCCCCCCTCCCCCTAACACTCTCTACAATAGGAATCTGAACATGTCATTTTTCCAGCCTCAGAGTAGAGAGGCGGCTACTTCTCCACACACACACACACACACACACACACACACACACACACACACACACACACACACACACACACACACACACACACACACACACACACACACACACACACACACACACACACACACAGGCCACTGATGACCTCACAGGCGTCATCGTTAATTAAACTTGTTGCCGTCATCTTCGTCATCGCGTCTCCTCGTCATCACACGGTTTAGTTGGATTAGTTGAAGGCCAGAGTGACTCGAGTCTTACGCCTGGAATCCACTCTGGAGTCATCCTGTGACTCGAACCAATCAAAGTCATCTCACATACACTCACATATACACTCTCACACACACTCTCACACACACTCACACACACACTCACACACACACTCACACTCACACACACACTCACTCACACTCACACACACTCACACACACACACACCGTCTTGTCTCCTCCTTCAGATGCAGATTCTGTAGCGAGAGGAGAGTTGTGCGTGTGTGTATGTGTGTGTGTGTGTGTGTGTGTGTGTGTGTGTGTGTGTGTGTGTGAGAAAGGAGTGCCACGGCAGGGAGGAGGAGGAATCGTACCTTTCCACGTCGAAGGGGAAGCAGAACTTTGGTATCGTCTGAAGGACCTCCTGAGGAACCAGAACACACACACACACACACACACACACCTTTAGAGACACACACACAGAATATGAACTAAATGAGGATTAATGTTGAACGCTGCTGATAGCGATCCGACATCCTAAGGTCATCCAAACGAGACCCTCAGAGTGAGACCCTCAGAGTGAGACCCTCAGAGCGAGAGCTTCCTCTCGGTCCGGGGGTCCACGTCCATCACGCCCAATAATCAGCAGCTAATAAGTTCATCGATTATCAGGTGGCTAAAAGATGAAGGGAGAGAGAGAGAGAGAGAGAAAGAGGGGGCACACACACACACACACACACACAACACGGAGGCGATGGTGGCAGATTGTGGTGACAATGGGCTAAGCAGCTCTGAGGGGTTAAGAGGTGGGGGGGGGGGTACAAAGCCTTCAGGGGCTTTACCTCCCAACACCTCCCTGGTGGGTTGGGTGGTGCGGGGGAGGAGGTGCATGCTCTTGAAGTTGGGGGAGGAGAGGGGGAGAAGGGGGGGGGGCACCTTCCCACCAGCAGCATATGGATGCAGACAGGGAGCAGGGCACCATATGGGGGGGGGGGGGGGCTGCTAACCTGGACCGGGCACCGGGTCCTGTTGGACCGTCTGTCTCTCTGCTGCCAGCCCCACAGACTAATCCATGGGCCTGGGGGCCTGAGGGTTTGGGGGTCTGGGGGTCTGAGGGTTTTGGGGTCTGTGGGTCTGAGGGTCTGGGGTCTGGGGTTTGGGGTCTGTGGGTCTGTGGGTCTGGGGGTGTGGGGGTCTGTGGGTCTGTGGGTCTGGGGGTCTGAGGGTCTGTGGGTCTGTGGGTCTGTGGGTCTGGGGGTCTGTGGGTCTGTGGGCCTGAGGGTCTGGGGGTCTGTGGGTCTGTGGGTCTGTGGGTCTGGGGGCCTGAGGGTTTGGGGGTCTGGGGGCCTGAGGGTTTGGGGGTCTGTGGGTCTGTGGGTCTGAGGGTCTGGGGGTCTGGGGGTCTGTGGGTCTGAGGGTCTGGGCTCCGGCCTCTCTCTGGCGGTCTCACTCTCTCTCGGTCCGCCTCTCCTCCCAGAGACCGATCATGTTGGGCGTCTTCTGGAGTCTAAAGACTTCGCCGTGGGGTGCAGTCACTGACCCCCCCCCCCCCCCCCGTCTGAACAAAACTTAAAGCCGCCGTCTCAGCACAACACGACCAGCGCCACCGACAAGCGAGCAACAATGAGCTCTGACAGAAGGGAGGGGGGGATGTGTGTGTGTGTGTGGAGGTGAGTGCCTACATGCTTTAAGGGTGGTTAAGCATGTACATTTGTACGTGTTTGTGTAGGTGTGTGTGTATACCTGTGTGTGTGTGTGTGTGTGCCCACATACAGGAGGGAGGGGGGGTTACTTATCTGTCATCAGATTGAAAACTCAACAAAGACGGAGGGCTCGGTGGCAGAGGAGGTCTCCGTCTCTGCTGTGTGTGTGTGTGTGTGTGTGTGTGACTGTGTCTTGGCGTGTGCGGCTGTGAGACTGTCACACACATCAGAGGTGCCATCGCCGGGTGCGTCTGCTACTATTATTAACCACGATGTACGCACGCCAATATGTTCCAGAGAGCCTCCCTGGCGCACTGCATATGGCTCACACACACACACACACACACACACAAACACACACACACTATAAAAACATTTGACTTGCCAGGTTGGAGAGTCGTCTAAGCCCCGCCCACATCAGTTGTCTCCGTTTGAGTGACAGTCCAGAGACTCTGATCTCACACAGGACCAGAGGGAAGGCGTGTGTGTGTGTGTGTGTGTGTTTGATGTGACAGCAGACATGCTCACACACACACATATATATAAATAAATATAGATATATATATATAGACATTCACCATATGCATATACAGTCTGTGCCTCAGCTCAGATGAAGATGCCTTATAGAGCCACATACAATTAGACGTGTGTGTGTGTGTGTGTGTGTGAGAGAGTCATCTCCAGCTCACGTGCATTCCTGAATGTGTGTGTGTGTTGTGAGGTCACGGTGACCTTTGACCGCCGACTTCTTATCAGGCCGACCTTGGGTGAAAGTGGTCCAAGTTTGAAGAAAACATTCCTGAGCTATCAGGTCCAGGAGGATCCGGGAGGACACACACACACACACACACACACACACACACACACACACACACACACACACACACACACACACACACACACACACACACACACACACACACACACACACACACACACACACACACACACACACACACACACACACACACACACACACACACACACGTCCAGATAGTCCACATTAAACAGAATAAAGACACATTCATCACTGTTGTTTGTTTGTTCCTCCACTAAGAGTTTAAATCACTACACACTCGTACTAAGTGTTTGTATCATCAGTGTCACCTGAGACCTCCACCTGAGACCTCCACCTGAGACCTCCACGTCCCACAGGCCGAGCGCTCTCCCTCCTTGGGTCTGTTCCATGCCTCCCAACCCGCATACCAACAGGAAGAGACCCTCCCTCGGAGCTCCTGCTGCAGCCCGCCCGCGCGTGTGTGTGTGTGTGTGTGTGTGTGTGTGTGTGTGTGTGTACGACTCATAATCTTCACACCTGGACGACTGAAGACCGATAACACACCTCTGCATGTGTCCACGGCCGGGCCTCACACACACCACCGGGGATACATCCCAACACTAGGGGGGGGGGGGTCTCAGTACAGTGAGCCCCCCCACCACACACACACACACACACCCTGCTTGCCATTTTCTCAAGACAAAAGAAAAAGAGGCAGCTAATATATTTGTGAGTGGGGGAGGAGGGGGGGAGATATGCTGCTGGGCCCGGCTTGGCAGACAGGGGTGTGTGTGTGTGTGTGTGTGTGTGTGTGTGTGTGTGTGTGTGTGTGTGTGTGTCTGTGTGTGTGTGTGTGTGTGTGTGTGTCTCCGGTCCCCAGCGGACGCTCTGCAGCTCGGAGCTGCTGCCGTCTGGTTTTTATTCTTAAACTAAAATATAAATCCTCAACCCAAAATATTAAATTGTATTATTATATTATTATATTACTATATTATTATATGATTATAATAGAGGTGATTGTGGTGAGTTATAAGCTCTGTAAAGGATCAGAATTAACGTTTCTTAAAAAAATAAAATACCAAATACTATAAGTACTACCATACCATACGTAATACCAGGAGTACCAGGAGCAGCCCGGTCCGGCCCCTCCCCCATGCAGGAGGCCTCCTCCCTGGGAGCTCTGAGCCCAGGCTGCTGCAGCCGGATCCATGTGGTCCAGAACCCGGTGGAACCCGACCCGGTCCGGTTCTGGTTCAAAGAGGACCGCCACATAGAAGCAGCCTTTAAAGAGGACCCTATGGGTGTCAGCCCGTTACGACAGCTCACATGTACTTCACGCCAAGGACACGCCACGGACAGGCCGTGTCCTTGGCGTGTCCGTGGCGTGTCCACAGCGTGTCCCCGGCGTGTCCACAGCGTGTCCCCGGCGTGTCCGCGGTACCGTCCATCACGCAGCCGGCCCGCTTTGATTCGGTTCTGGTTAATTTATTGTTTCCTGTTTGCAGGAGTCTGCGCCGCATTACGGACCCGGCATAACTCAGAGTAATGCAGGCAAGATGTGCACCTGACGGAGCCCTAACTCAAGGGCCCGGCCTCAGGGACCAGGAAGGGGGGGGGGGGGCCTGGGGGCTCCTGTGTCCGTCTCCATGAGGACGAGTGACCCGGCGTCGCACACACACTCATCAAAGGGCTGAGTGATGGAGCGCCTCTGAGAGGGGAGCCGTTAACACGGAGACACGGGGAGGACCAGAGCCTCGAGAGAAGAGACAACAAATATATAAAGAGACATAAATCCTCCACTCAGAAGTCTATATGTTCAGAATTATCTCATTTTTTTGTCACCGAGGCTGGAAAAAGTTAACGAGGACGACGTCACATGGTCAAACCAATTAACCAATTAACCAATCAACCCATTCCTCCGGGTGAAGGCCGGGACGCCCTCGACCGCCGGAGGACGGACGTCCACCAGACGTCCTTGAAGGCCTCGCTGCTGTAGCTTCAGTCTCTGGAACCGCACACGCGTGACACACGTGACACATGTGACACACCTCGTACCCCCCCCCCCCTCCGTGTGGAGTTCTTAGAGACCCGTTTCTGTTCCATCGTCTCCGTGATAACTGCAGCTCTGTATTCTCTGCATGGAAGAGGAGGAGGAGGGGGGGGGGAGGGGGGGGGCACTCCGGCAGCATAACGACGGCGTCAGCAGGGCGACCGACACGTCAGCCGGAGCCCACGGCGGCGTCTCCACGCCGCCCTGCCTTCACCTCTTCCTCCGGTGCCCTCTTCATCACCTCCTCCCCTGTCGTCGTGGTGTACTCACACCTTCTCTTCCTCACCTCCCCCCCTCCTCCTCCCGCCCCCACTTTTTCCCCCCAATTAGTCCGCCTGTGCGCTCGCTGCCGTCCTGCCGGTGCCGGTTCGCTCGCCCTCTGGCGCACGTGACAGAGAGAGAGGCTCGGGATTCAAACCGACGGCGAGCGGCGGGCGCCCCGGCGCCGCTTTGAGATAAATATTCAAATTTCCCCCGAGTCGTTCTTTTTCCTTTTTTTCTTCTTCCAGGATTTGCATGGATGTGTATTTGATCTGAAACGAGGACAGCGGAGGCTCCGGTGAGAGAGAGGCTCTGATTGGCTGAACAGGTTAACGCTGTTCATTATCACATCAACAGCAAACAGCTGATGAGAGTTACGAGTACCGGGGAGATGGAGAGGCTGTGATGCAACAGACGGGAAGAACAACTCCATGAACTACTTCCTGTTTCCTCTGTGGTCTCCTGCACCAGACACAAGTGACTGATGCCACACCATCATGAGGGAGGGGGGGAGAGAAATAAATATAGATGGAGAGAGACTGAAAGAAACACTGAGGTAAGGATATTATAAAAAGAGAGAAAGAGAGAGTGAGAGGG